>NW_026875768.1:0-18271 GCF_032173495.1 Musca vetustissima | reverse complement strand
TATGACTATGGTACTGAATGTGCCCCATCAAATGCCGAAGCTACCCCGGGTTGTGGCACATTCGGAGAATTTGACTTTTTTTACAAAACTGTAAAATTTTTTAACTAATACTATTTTTTTATATCTTTTTGGTACTATTTTTTATAATTAAGTGTCAGAGGACAACAATCAGCCATAAAGTTGTTATATATGTTGAATAAGTTCTGAGATATAGAGCTCTAAAAAAAAAGTGCCGAAGGTGCCCCAGTCTCCCCTATAGTCGGACGGGGTCGACCATACGATACCCTACACAACTACCACGGAACTCTATCTTTATGCGGAAGTTTATTCTGAGCCTGGGCAATATTTCGTGATAGTCGCACCCTCTTGCCCCATTAGAAGTCAACAGCACATCTTCCTTACACTGACATATTTTGTGTTGTAATGTTCGGCTTATAATTGTGGCCTATAGATCGACTAAAAAACCAGTAAGGAATGTAGTAAAGTCGGACGGGGCCGACTAGATGATACCCTTCACCACTTTGGGTATATTCAACAGATGAATCCTAACAGACGTCGCATTTTTAAAGGACCAGTAAAATGAAATTGGATCCGTAAGCATGTCATTATGCAACCGATACTAAATTTTTCATTTGGTCAGATATAGAAGCTATATCTAAATCTGAACCGATTTTCAGGAAACTTAACACACATCATTTTAGGCGTAATTCATTACGCTGTGCCAAATTTCGTGGAAAATGAAAGATATATAGGGACTTTGGTGCACCAATTACATTAAATCGGACGAAAATATGTATGGTAGCTATATCTAAATCTGAACCGATTTTTCCCAATTTCAATAGGGTTCGTCCTTGGGCCAAATAAGTGACCTCGCGGGTCCATTTGACCCGCTAAATATTGATCGGTCTTTATCAAAACAAGCATGCTTAGACTTAGGCCCGATTCCATTCTCGATATAAAAATTCGAGATGTTTGGACCATAATTGCGGCCTCTGGAGGGACCAGAAAATCGGACATAAATAAAGTTTTTGGTCCATATCATCCCCTAAATATTAACCGATCTCTACAAAAACAATAGGGGTCTTCATTGGCCACAATCGGTCCTAAATGCAAAATTTCGTGAAGATTGGTCCATAACTGTGGCCTGCATCGTGTTTACAAATTATAATGGACAGGCGGACGGATGGACACACATGTCTAGATCGACTCAGCTAGTCGAGATATGACGATCGGTATACTTAAATGTGGGCCTAGGACCAATATTTCGCGGCGTTACAAACTCTTGGGGCTGCATAAAGCCATAAACCCTGACAACAGAGTTGTGTAGGGTATAAAAATCCACGCCTTGTGTTGATGCTTAAAAAAAATATTTTTAAAAATCCGTTATATTTGATTGTTGTTGCCAGTATTCCCAACGAATTTTCATTGCAGTTATTTTTCACACCTTTCCCGTTTTCCCACATTAGAACGCTCACCAAAAACATAAAAATTCCGAAGTGAGAAAAATATTATGCAAATCAGACAGCAATTTGACAGTTGAGAAATAATAAAAAAAAGAATCTCCGTACTTCGCTATTCGGTTGGCAGTTCGGGGTTTTTGCTGCTGCTGCTGTTGTTGTAACATTGCAATTTGAGACACTTCAGTGACATAATTCCTGACAGCATGACGAATTTTGATTGATTTCATTTCATATGTGTGTATGTATGGGACAGACAGGCAAGGAAAATTCAAGGATTTCAATTTTTGAAGGAATCCCACGAAGCATAGTTAAGCATGTGTGTTATCCTGGCACTCAGCCTCTCTCGTCCCATTAACATGAAAAACTGGATGTTGTAAATGTCACAAAAATATAGTTTTTGCCAGGATTGATTACTTCGGTTCGGTCGATGGAAAACTAGTTGTCTATTGTTGTTGTCGTTGTTACTACAGTTGCCTATTGTTGTTGCTGTTACTGCTCTGTTATGGTAAATTATGTAATAGTTGTAAAAATATTTTTAGGGCTTTATTCTATTTTTTTGTCGTCATTGTTGTTGTTGCTGCTGTTCTCATTTACACATTTGGGACATGTTATCATATCGTGCTTTCGTTTTTGTCACATTTTTGGTATAGATCGGCGGCTGTCAGTTACGAACTCATTTTTATGATGGATTTCATTGTGTGGAATTGTTGGATTTTTTTTTATGTTTTTAATGGTGACAGTTTTTTCTGTTGTAAAATTACACAAATTTATGCAACGGTTTTTTTGATGATTGATTCGAAATTTTAGTTGTCATTTTTTTCTGAACAAAAATTCAATTCAGCCCAGCTGAATTAAGGATTCCATAGGAAATCTTCAATTCAGCTTAGCTGAATTAAGGTTTCTATTTAAAATCCTCAATTCAGCCCCGCTGAATTAAGGTTTCTATAGGAAATCTTTAATTCATCCTAGTTGAATTAAGGTTTCTATAGGAAATCTTCAATTCAGTTTAGCTTTTTCCATATAAAATCTTCAATTCAGCTTAGCTGAATTAAGGTTTCCATAGGAAATCTTCAATTCAGCCCAGCTGAATTAAGGTTTCCAAAGGAAATCTTCAATTCAGCCCAGCTGAATTAAGGTTTCCATAGGAAATCTTCAATTCAGCCCAGCTGAATTAAGGTTTCCATAGGAAATCTTCAATTCAGCCCAGCTGAATTAAGGTTTCCATAGGAAATCTTCAATTCAGCCCAGCTGAATTAAGGTTTCCATAGGAAATCTTCAATTCAGCCCAGCTGAATTAAGGTTTCAATAGGAAATCTTCAATTCAGCCCAGCTGAATTAAGGTTTCTATAGGCAAGCTTCAATTCAGCCTTGCTGAATAAAGGTTTTTATTGATAATGTTTTATTATATTTAACCCAGTTTATAATTTATGTGATTTAAATCTCTAAGAAAATCATTTCTGATTATTAAAATAAATCTGAATTTCCAATAATAAGAAATCAATCAGTTGGGAACATTTATGACCACAACGAAACTGCCATAGGTCATAAAAGAAAATCTTATCATGTGTTAAACGAAACGAAGTCACTACGAAGTTATCAAAGAGTTGAGCATCAAATCCTTTTTTTATGGAGCCCTGCTCAACAATAGGGCCTGATAAGGGCTAAGCCGCCATAAAAATTTAAAATTTTTCAAAATAAAAATGTTTTTCAAAATTGTTGTTTGAGGGAGCGAGCGAGTGGTTTAAACAAACCATTTTAATTGTTTTGGAAATCTCAAATCTGTAACAAAGAATTTTAAAAGGTCGTTAATCTTCATCAAATGTCTGGGAATGAAAAGGACGAAGTCAAAGGCTCTGGCGACTTGAATGTAACAAAATAATAATAACGTTGCATGCTTCGTGTATCGTGTAAACTGATTCTCCCGCAACAATAAAACGGCTGACAGGACTTACCAACAATAAAAAAAGTCCTGGCCATTGTTCACACACACAGAATCTTTAGCCTTTTTCCGTTCCGATTTTCTTTTTTTATTTTTTAATGACGGATTACTTTTTTTATTCGACGTCTTCTTATCAGGCCACAGATAAGGCAACCGCATCTAGTCTCTCACACGCACACACAGATACACACACTCACATGAACACATACCTCATAAAAGGATGGCAAACAGGATCGCCTTTAGTGGAAATATTTTCATTAGACAATTCAACGATAAGATCACGCAATTGTTGTAACTTTACACTGATCTCCGTTCGTTCTCGCTCTCCTCCTGCCTGCCTCCAATAAAACGTTATCCTTTTATGAGGTTCGGCAGACAATGCCGCCAATGGAAAACATTTTACGTTACAATGCCGTTAAAAAGATGTAAACGGTTGATGTACAGCTTTCACAATTTGATGTGATGTGTCTGTCCGTCCGCATGTCTGTGACTGGCTGTCAGATATGTTGAGAGCATAACGAAAGGAGTGTCAAAACCAAACAAAAGATCATCTCAAATTTCAGATTTTTATTACACGGTAAAACGAAAGGATTAAGGATGAAAGGATACGGCTGAGAATGCCGAGTATCATGTGACCATTTTAATTAAATATTTTTTTTTAATAAAATATTAAAAATAATTACACAAATTTGGAAAAGTAACAAAAAACTGAGGTCAATTACAAAAATAAACCCAAAAATGTAATATTTTTCGAAAAAATCCGTTGAATTTTAATTATGCGAGAAAAATTAAAATTTCATTAATTCAGATGTGCAGAATTGAAAATGTTCTAACGAAACATCTATTCAGCTGGGCTGGATTGAAGATTTCCTATAGAAACCTTAATTCAGCCAGGCTGAATTGAAGATTTCCTATAGAAACCTTAATTCAGCCAGGCTGAATTGAAGATTTCCTATAGAAACCTTAATTCAGAAAGGCTGAATAGAAGATTTCCTATAAAAACCTTAATTCAGCCAGGCTGAATTGAAGATTTCCTATAAAAACCTTAATTCAGCCAGGCTGAATTGAAGATTTCCTATAGAAACCTTAATTCAGCTGGGCTGAATTGAAGATTTTCTATAGAAACCTTAATTCAGCTGGGCTGAATTGAAGATTTCCTATAGAAACCTTAATTCAGCTGGGCTGAATTGAAGATTTCCTATAAAAACCTTAATTCAGCCAGGCTGAATTGAAGATTTCCTATAAAAACCTTAATTCAGCCAGGCTGAATTGAAGATTTCCTATAGAAACCTTAATTCAGCTGGGCTGAATTGAAGATTTTCTATCGAAACCTTAATTCAGCTGGGCTGAATTGAAGATTTCCTATAGAAACCTTAATTCAGCTGGGCTGAATTGAAGATTTCCTATAGAAACCTTAATTCAGCTGGGCTGAATTGAAGCTAAATTAAGTCTTCTTGGTGAATAGGTGCTAATTAAATTGTAAAGTTTTATAAGGACTCTAAATATCCGTTTTCACACATCTTAATCAAAAAGCCAAAAATCTCCCATACCCTATATTGAAAATAATCTACCCCCTCATAAACAAAACATGGACCAAATAATCCCTCGAATCTATATCAAATTTAAATTTATAACCGAACACAAATCGATGCAGAAGAATAGGAAGAGTGGGGGAAAGCTATTCGCATTCTATTGTCAGTTTAATGATGGGTAATAACAGACATTAAAGTCTCATCACAACGACGACCAATGGGAATTAAAATGACTGACTGGCGGATTGACGGACTAAAGAACGATGCTGCTGAATTCTTTCTGTCTACAAACTAATCATCATTGTGGGTAGTAAATCAATCATCTGTCGAAGGTTGGACATTATGGGGATCGTGTATAGTTCCTATGAGAATTGTGGCATTTTTTTTTTTTTGCGGAAGGAAATGGGATGCATTGCTGCGGAATAAAGTCGTTGTAATGAAAACAACAACAAAGGCAGCAATAATGCTAACGCATTCATCCGTCAGTCAGCCAATCTGTCGGTCATAAACATTGAAGGATTTGCTCAAAACAATTTGATACACTTTTGGGTTTTTGTGTGTTCATCGAACTAACAGACGCATAGACTGCCAACCATCCAAGCCAAAGCCGAGCCGATCCAAACCTTGGCCAACATATGTCCATCATTTTTAATCAAAAAACATTTCATTCGAAATTGAATAAAAATCATAAAAAAATTATTAACACTCGCACACATAAGGATACATTACCTGGGCGAAGGATATGTGTGTTGGTTCCTTCTTGTTGTTGTTTTTGCAGGATGTGTGAAATATAAGACCCTTGTTTATGACCATAAGAAATTGTAAGTAGCCATTGTCGGCGAAGGCACTATGTATGCGGTGGTGATGTTCATTTAAGGATTACATCAAGGATAACAGATGTCCTGTGTCATCGGCTAAAAATTGCCTTGAATTTGCAGTAGGCCATATTTTTGACCGTTAAAATAAGTTATGAGCTGTAACTAAATTCGAAAATAATTGAAATGCAATTGATGGGGCAGAAGGTGACAAAAATTTGGTTTGATATGCCGAAGGATGTGATTGGAAGATGTCAATTCCGACAAAGCGAATGTCAAAATTCTAATTCAGCTGTTCTGAATTGAATGGAAACCTTATTTCAGCAAGTCTTAATTGAAGATTTCCTATAAGAACCTTAATTCAGCTGGGCTGAATTGAAGATTTTACTATAGAAACCTTAATTCAGCCAGGCTGAATTGAAGATTTCCTATGGAAACCTTAATTCAGCTGAGCTGAATTGGAGATTTCCTATGGAAACCTTAATTCAGCTGAGCTGAATTGAAGATTTCCTATGCAAACCTTAATTCAGCTGAGCTGAATTGAAGATTTCCTATGGAAGCCTTAAATCAGCCGGGCTGAATTGAAGATTTCCTATGGACGCCTTAATTCAGCTGGGCTGAATTGAAGATTCCCTATAGAAAACTTAATTCAGCTGGGCTGAATTAACTGAGCTGAATTAAGGTTTCTATAGGAAATCTTCAATTCAGCCTAGCTGAATTTATGTTCAATTCGGCCCAGCTGAATTAAGGTTTCTATAGGAAATATTCAATTCAGCCCGGCTGAATTAAGGCTTCCATAGGAAATCTTTAATTCAGCTCAGCTGAATTAAGGTTTCCATGGGAATTCTTCAATTCAGCCCGGCTAAATTACGGCTTCCATAAGAAATCTTCAATTCAGCCCGGCTGAATTAAGGTTTCTATACGAAATCTTCAAAGGAATTATGGTTTCTATAGGAAATCTTCAATTCAGCCGCGATTTTCTTTATGAAAATAAAATTTTTTCCAGCATAAAGCTTTATTCATTTGACCTCTTTATTATTATTTTTCCATAAATTTCCTCCACCCCACTTAACATCTTCATATGTCCTTTTTTCTGTTGATAGCCATAAACCATTTAAAATCGATTCAACTACAACTTAAGGATAATAGCTTGTCCTTAATAAATAATCCCGAACTAATTTTAGTTCCTCACCAAAAATTCCTTATGGAAATCTTCATTAGAAATAGTTCACCTTTAATTAAGAATAACAAAACGGTTGACCACTCTCCCTCTCGTTCGCCATTTCCTTGTCTTTTTGAGAACAGAAGGTCCTTGTAAACATATAATAATGATCTCTTTGGGTTACGGTCTGCACCAAAAATCAATTAGTCATGTAGCCAGGACCTTGGCAACGAACTACTACGCATTTAGTCAAATTTGCTAAGTATTTGCCTGTTTAAGAAAATGTCCTGCCAAGAAGGAACAACAACAACGAAGTCTAACTAAAATACATCCTTTGGCCTAGGTATTTGTTTTTGTATAGGGATGCCTAATTATTTTGAACTCTAAGGAGTCACTAAGAATGGCTGGCTGACTGGCTGCCTATCTCTGATGTTAGAAGTCAATGTAACTGTCATTTCTTTGTGTTAGCCGGCTTGTCGTTGTCTGTGGAGGATAGTTTCTAAATTGGCATTAGAAAATGTGCCCTCATATTTGAAGGAAGAGACAATTCTGCTTCCCTTCAAAATTGTCTCCGTTTAGAAGAAATTAAAATGTTGCTAATTTTTTGTTTGTCTTGTCGCATTTCTTGGTCGCGGCAAAGGCAAATGAACGAAGTCTTTTGCGTAGTTGTTGTTATTGTTTTAGTTCTCCGTATTTGTTTTTTATTTTCCGCTTCCTTAACGTTGTGTTTGTGTCCTTCCGGTTGTTACGTGAGAATAAATTCGTATTAATTACCAGGGTTTCCTTCTTACAAGGTTTTAGTTTTAATGAGATTGTAGTCAATGGCATTAAGTTGTAGTTTTTTCTTTTTTTAATTGGCGGGTATTTAAATTAGGAGTTCTATAAGGAAATTGGATTAAAATGAATATTGAATGTCAAAATAGTCATGATCGATCCCATAAATTGAAGATTTCCTACGGAAACCATAATTCAGCAAAGCTGAATTGAAGATTTCCTATGGAAACCTTAATTCAGCCAGGCTGAATTGCTGATTTTCTGTGGAAACCTCAATTCAGCTGATTTTCTATGGGAACCTCAATTCAGCTGAGCTGAATTAAAGATTTCCTATAGAAACCTTAATTCAGCTGGCCTGAATTGAAGCTTACCTATGGAAAACTTAATTCAGCTAGGCTGAATTAAAGATTTCCTATGGAAACCTTAATTCAGCTAAGTTGAATTGAAGATTTCCTATGGAAACCTTAATTCAGCTAAGTTGAATTGAAGATTTCCTATGGAAACCTTAATTCAGCGAGGCTGAATTGAAGATTTCCTATGGAAACCTTAATTCAGCCAGGCTGAATTGAAGATTTCCTATGGAAACCTTAATTCAGCCAGGCTGAATTGAAGATTTCCTATGGAAACCTTAATTCAGCCGGGCTGAATTGAAGATTTCCTATGGAAACCTTTATTCAGCTGGGCTGAAACAAAAAAATTTACTTCTTATGACAGATTTTAATTTAGTCCATTTATATCCTTTTAATTTAACATGCCTCTCTGCCCGGTAATAATCCCAACTTTATTGCAAATCTGTATTTTTTATTGTTTCCGTTTTAATCAAATGTGGCGCTTAAATGTTGGAATTCTAAACCCATTACACACTCCATAAAAAAGGAGTAATTCCCTTTGCTTCTCTTCACCGCTTCCTTCGCTCCTTCGACATCTGCCACAGCTTTGTTTCCTTGGCCGTATTTGAATTCTTTTTTGTGTATTTTTTGCCATCAGGATTTTACAGCCCATATGTGCCAGAGTGTTAACGGTTGATAGGACTTAAATGACTCACAGGATAATGTGTCCTGAACACACACTCACACACACATGGAGCGAAATGAACAGTCAAGCAAATGCATTTGGAAATTTGATATTTTTATTGAAAAGGATAAAACCACAAAACTGCATTTAATGTCCTTTAAACATTGGACCATGAACAAAAAAAGCTGCTATGTGAAGAGAGGCAGAAAGAGGGAGTGATGCAGAGAGAAAGGTAATGAAATGAGTGAAGCGTAGCGGCTAAGGAAATGGCTTTAAACTTTGAGAAGCCATAAACATTTCAAATGTTTTTTTCCTATTGGAATTTGGGAGAGGTGGAAGCCTAATGGACAAAAGGTGTGGAGTTTTTAAAAAATATTTTTCAAAGCGTATCAATAGGAGTGGGTTTTTTAAAAATATTTTTGGGGCCTACTTATAGGCTTGGATTTTTAAAGAATATTTTTTCAATGCAGAATATTTTTTTCAGATGCTGGTAAGGAGCATGCACCAGCTGATTAGTACAATTTGGCTAGAAGAATGCATGCCCAATGATTGGAACCTCAGCATCCTGTGCCCCGTGCACAAAAAAGGAGACAAGACGATATGTGCCAACTATAGAGGAATAAGTCTCCTTCCCATCGCATATAAAGTGCTATCCAGTGTGCTGTGTGAACGATTGAAGCCAATGGTCAATGACATTATTAGACCATACCAATGTGGCTTCAGACCTGGCAAATCCACCATTGACCATATTTTCACTCGGCGCCAAATCCTATAAAGACGCATTCGACAGCCCTATCCGTTCAGATCTGTATAAAGCCATGTCTGCGTTTGGCATTCCTGCAAAATTAATGCGGCTATGCAGGATAACTTTAACAGGCACAAGATCAGCAGTTAAAGTCGGAAAGGATCTCTCGGAGCCCTTTAATACCGAACGAGGATTCAGACAAGGTGACAGTTTGTGGTGTGACCATTTTAATATCCTGCTGGAAAAGGTCATACGAGAGGCAAAAGTGAACAGAAATGGCACTCTGTACCAGAAACAATCCATGTTACTCGCCTACGCCGATGACATCGACATAATGGGTCAAACACTGAGAGCGGTAACAGTCACCTTTGAACAAATTGAGAAGGAGTCTGCCAAAGTGGGTCTAGCAGTAAACGGCGAGAAGACCAAGCTTATGGTATCAAGGCGCAAGACGTCCAGTAGACTCGGACCAACTGTGGAACTTGAGAACTACAGCTTCGAGGTAGTCAAAGATTTTATATACCTTGGTACCGCCATAAATAAAACGAATTACATCAGTTTTAAAATTCGGATGCTAATATGGTCTGAGTAAGCAACTCAAAAGCAAGGCCACCTCCCGCCAGACCAAACTCACTGCTGTTATATGGATCTGAAGCATAGGTACTTACGCATGCAAATGGGGCAGCTCTTGGAGTGTTAGTAAGTTTTTTCAATGCAAAGGCGTGTTTTTTTCAAACATGGGAAAAAAATTTTCCATTTTTCTACAAGACGCTGATACTACCCATGCTGTTATACGGATCTGAAGCATGGATACTTACGCAAGCAGATGAGCTCTTGGAGTGTTTGAGAGAAAAATTCTCCGAAAGCTATATGGGCCGATCTGCGTTTGCGGTGAATATCGCCGTCAAATGGACCATGAGTTGTGCCACCTATTCTCGGACATCGACATTGTTAGACGTATTGAGCTGCAGCGACTACGTTGGCTTGGCCATGTTGTGTGAATGAATGAGAATGCCCCAGCCCAGATGGCATATAAAAGCGAATCAGCTGATGGTTCACACAGAAGGGGAAGGCCACGAATACGATGGAAAGATCAAGTCGAAGACAATATCGCCGAAAATGGTCTTTCAAATTGGAAAAACTGCGCAAAAGACCGACACGCTTGGAAATCTTTTCTAAGCTCGGCTTATGGAACGAAAGTTCTGTAACAAGCCAGCTAAGTAAGTAAGTTTTTTCAATGCACAGCCAAAGGCGTGGTTTTTTTTTCAAACATGAGAAAAAGTATTCCCATATTCAAATTAAATTTAATATTCATCTCACATTTCCGATAATCGAATATGAAATGTTCCCAACTGCAAAAAGTATCATTAATAAATTTTCGTCCTTGCATTTAATGTCCTGTTTGCCCGAATAAATTATCTAAAATTACATTTTCCCAAAATACAGAAGAAAATATACTTCGCCAAAAAAACCCTTTTCCTTGCCAAGCAGACCCATAACAAATTTGCCAACAACAACAACGAAAAAAGGATGTAAATATCCTTGTTCGCCTGCCAATAAAGTCTTCAAATAATTTGCAAATGTGTCGATCAAAATCATGTAAATCTTTTTTCCCCCTTCCTCCGGACACTTTTTTCCACCAACAAAGGTGTAAACAAATGGCCGAGGACAACAAAAAAGGATAACACTTAGGGAAGGACTAACACATCAACAAACCACCTTTTTATTGCAATGTTTTTCCCTGTGATCTTGAAGAAGGATATTTGTTGTTTGCAAAAAAAATTATCAAATATGCCAATTGTTTGGGAGATATTACCTATGAATAAAAAGGACCTTCCCTTAAACAATTTTCACTCAACCCTTTCTCTTTGTGTACATGAAAACCCCTTGGCTCACATGTCAAAGTATTCTTTTTGGCAATGATCATCATTTGATGCTGACATCGCTGCTAAACTGTCAGAAGCGTTTAAATAAGATTTGCATGCAGATTTACATTCGATGTAACCCTTTTTGCATATCCTTTTTTCAAATCCCCTCAATACTGCAGCTTACAATGGCCAGATTCCATTGTGCAGGGGAAGGTTCTTAGTTGGCTTACAGTTGTAGTTTACTGCCACATTTATGGCCCATAGCTAATCCTTTTAATGGCCTTTCGTGTAGCTGATGTTACCCCTAAACACCGCTTGACATCAGTTATGAGGCATGTTGCTGCTGCCGATGATGATGATCGCCATCATCCTCCTTGATGTTTTGTTAAAATGCGTTTTTCGTTTTTCTTTTTCCTATTCCGATAAGAGAAACAAACGATTTTCATTTAAATCCTCTTGTCAACGCTTTAATAGACTTACTTCGTTTTATTACCAAATAAATCCTTTCGGTTCATTTCCCAACATCCTGTTTGAATATTTTCGCTATAAACATGACAGGATTTGAAGAAATAGTTTTTATTACTTGATTTTTTTTTATAGAATTAGAGATAGTAAAAAAGAGATTTAATGTTTGTATTAAAGGACATACAAAATAAAAGGACTAGGGAGGAGGTAGGAGGACGGACAGTTATCTAAAAGGATATTAGAATTGAGATGAGCTGAATAAAAAAAATCCTTAATAAAATCCGAATTCTGGCAAACTGGGAACCAGGTCAGCGGAACTCAGAACTCCGAGGACTCTTTTTTCTATGAGGACTCTTTTTTCTATAGAAAAAAATCCTCAGTACTCTGAGGACCTTTTTCCTACAGAAAAAAATCCTCAGTACTCTGATGACTCTTTTTTCTATAGGGAAAAATTCTTCAGCACGTCTGAGGACTCTTTTTTCTATAGAAAAAAATTCCTCAGTACGTCTGAGGACACTTTTTTCTATAGAAAAAAATTCCTCAGTACGTCTGAGGACTCTTTTTTCTATAGAAAAAAAATTCCTCAGTACTCTGAGGACTCTTTTTTCTATAGAAAAAAAAAATTCCTCAATTCTCTGAGGACTCTTTTTTCTATAAACAAAAATTCCTCAGTACATCTGAGGACTCTTTTTTCTATAGAAAAAAATTCCTCAGTACATCTGAGGACTCTTTTTTCTATAGAAAAAAATTCCTCAGTACATCTGAGGACTCTTTTTTCTATAGAAAAAAAATTCCTCAGTACATCTGAGGACTCTTTTTTCTATAGAAAAAAAATTCCTCAGTACATCTGAGGACTCTTTTTTCTATAGAAAAAAAATTCCTCAGTACATCTGAGGACTCTTTTTTCTATAGAAAAAAAATTCCTCAGTACATCTGAGGACTCTTTTTTCTATAGAAAAAAAATTCCTCAGTACATCTGAGGACTCTTTTTTCTATAGAAAAAAAATTCCTCAGTACATCTGAGGACTCTTTTTTCTATAGAAAAAAATTCCTCAGTACCACTGAGGTCTCTTTTTTCTATAAAAAAAAATTCCTTAGTACCACTGAGGACTCTTTTCTATAGAAAAAAAATTCCTCAGTACCACTGAGGACTCTTTTTTCCTATAGAAAAAAATTCCTCAGTACGTCTGAGGACTATTTTTTCTATAGAAAAAAAATTCCTCAGTACGTCTGAGGACTCTTTTTTCTATAGAAAAAAATTCCTCAGTACGTCTGAGGACTCTTTTTTCTCAGGCTACTGAGGAATTTTTTCTATAGAAAAAAGAGTCCTCAGACTACTGAGGATTTTTTCTATAGAAAATGGAGTCCTCAGGCGTACTGAGGTATTTTTTTCCATTGGAATTTTTTTCATTTCATACTGCCTTAGTTATGCAAATTTGAATTTTTTTAATTTCCTTAATGACATTTTTCTCAGTTTTTGAAAAACAAAAAATAATTACGAACTCATTAATCTTGTAGCCGTGTTTGCATATGCAAATTGCAGAGCCTTCCATTTGCCTTTGGGAAATTTCAAAATAAAACAAAAAACTAAATTGTTCAAATTATTTATCAACGGAAAATGATAAATCGATGTCATATGCAAATTTCCAAAGACATTTTCCTGAATTGTTTTCCGTTTCAATTCACGTTTTTTTCAATTTTTAAATGAAAAACTATTACCTTGAATTGGGTAATTTTTCTTTGCACCCAGTCAGCCAGCAAGGAAAAAAACCGGAGACACAAGACAAAGTGGAACATGAAAAGCGTCTGAAGGATCATTAATAATAAACGCAATATTTACAAAACAAATGTGTCGTTTTGTAACAAAAACGAAAAAGTACACTGCAAGGACATTGTTACAGGAAATCGTTAAAGGTGTGACAATCCTTTGACTTTATTGTCGTTTGTCTATCTGTCCGTCCGTCTGTCCCCCAAGGGTGTCGTTTTAATGAAATAAAAGTACTTGAAAAAAGAACTGCATTCTAATGTCCTGGAGAAAGGACATATGAGTTTTATATTTTTACATATCAAATAATAAATGAAAACATTAAAGGATAACATCGACAACAACAACACGAAACTACTTCCTAATGATTACAACTTCATTGTTGTTACAAAGGAGAAGAAGAAAAAGTCCTTTGCATAAAATATCGGTGAGTGCAGGGCGTATAAAAGGTATCTCTACTACCCCTAAACGGGTTAAAGGAAAAAAAGGGGTGGTGGAAAACAAGATGTTTTCCTTAAATGGGACAGACGGACAGACAGCAGACAAATGAAAACAAAGACAACAAAAACGTAGTATTGAATGAAACACCCAAAGTGTATGCAAACAAATTATCATTTTTCGGACATTAATCTTCGGGATTTGTCTTGCAGCACAAAAACATACACACACGCTCTCAACATCCTTAAGGATATAACAACACCCTTTTTTGGTCACCACCACTCAAGAGGAAAATCCCTTTAAATGACATAACACAAATCTATTTTAACTCTTTAGGGATCTCCCTGCAACACCCAATATTATTGTTATTGAAATCTCCATTGCATTGCTCTTTTCATTTTCCTTCATCCTTTAGATCCTTTGAGAACATTTGCATTTCGTTTCTTTTTTTTCTGCTTGCATTCAACAACAACAACAACAAAAATATCCTTTGATTTCGGCATTGCTTTTCAAAGTGTTAGTTTTGTAAATTGTAGCTTAAGGTCCTGTAACAGGATTCGTACTTCAATATCTTCATTTTCTTCATCTTCACTCCTTCGGAATTCCCCTGCCAGTGGCTTTGTTTGTTATTATTTCTCTCTTTTTAGTACATTTTGTTTTCCTTCTGTGTTATCCTTAAGATGATTCTAAAGGATTTTTTTCGTTGTTGTTGTTTTTCTTTATGTTTTGCATACAATTGTCAAGGAAGTTTTGAGTGAGTCCTTTACGGGTTCACACCTTTTTTTCTTTTATTTACGTAGAACACTTTTCCTCTTCAAATATTTTTCAAGTCAAAAAAGGTGTGTTTTCGAAAATTACCCAAAGGAGGTGTAAGCCGGCAATTAAGTCTCTTAGCACGATCAGGAAGTCAAAAAGCTGGTAATTGGGAATTAAAAAATATTAAAAAAAAACATTAGAAACCTTAATTCAGCTAGGCTGAATTAAAGATTTCCTATAGAAACCTTAATTCAGCCAGGCTGATTTGAAGATTTCCTATAGAAACCTTAATTCAGCCAGGCTGAATTGAAGATTTCCTATAGAAACCTTAATTCAGCCAGGCTGAATTGAAGCTTACCTATGGAAACCTTAATTCAGCTGGGCTGAATTGAAGCTTACCTATGGAAACCTTAATTCAGCTGGGCTGAATTGAAGCTTACCTATGGAAACCTTAAATCAGCTGGGCTGAATTGAAGCTTACCTGTAGAAACCTTAATTCAGCCAGGCTGAATTGAAGATTTCCTATAGAAACCTTTATTCAGCTGGGCTGAATTGAAGATTTCCTGTAGAAACCTTAATTCAGCCAGGCTGAATTGAAGATTTCCTATAGAAACCTTAATTCAGCCAGGCTGAATTGAAGATTTCCTATAGAAACCTTAATTCAGCCAGGCTGAATTGAAGATTTGCTATAGAAACCTTAATTCAGCCAGGCTGAATTGAAGATTTGCTATAGAAACCTTAATTCAGCCAGGCTGAATTGAAGATTTGCTATAGAAACCTTAATTCAGCCAGGCTGAATTGAAGATTTGCTATAGAAACCTTAATTCAGCCAGGCTGAATTGAAGATTTCCTATAGAAACCTTAATTCAGCCAGGCTGAATTGAAGATTTCCTATAGAAACCTTAATTCAGCCAGGCTGAATTGAAGATTTCCTATAGAAACCTTAATTCAGCCAGGCTGAATTGAAGATTTCCTATAGAAACCTTAATTCAGCCAGGCTGAATTGAAGATTTCCTATAGAAACCTTAATTCAGCCAGGCTGAATTGAAGATTTCCTATAGAAACCTTAATTCAGCCAGGCTGAATTGAAGATTTCCTATAGAAACCTTAATTCAGCCAGGCTGAATTGAAGATTTCCTATAGAAACCTTAATTCAGCCAGGCTGAATTGAAGATTTCCTATAGAAACCTTAATTCAGCCAGGCTGAATTGAAGATTTCCTATAGAAACCTTAATTCAGCCAGGCTGAATTGAAGATTTCCTATAGAAACCTTAATTCAGCCAGGCTGAATTGAAGATTTCCTATAGAAACCTTAATTCAGCCAGGCTGAATTGAAGATTTCCTATAGAAACCTTAATTCAGCCAGGCTGAATTGAAGATTTCCTGTAGAAAACTTAATTCAGTCAGGCTGAATTGAAGATTTCCTGTAGAAACCTTAATTCAGCCAGGCTGAATTGAAGATTTCCTATAGAAACCTTAATTCAGCCAGGCTTTCCTATAGAAACCTTAATTCAGCCAGGCTGAATTGAAGATTTCCTATGGAAACCTTAATTCAGCCGGGCTGAATTGAAGATTTCCTATGGAAACCTTAATTCAGGCGGGCTGAATTGAAGATTTCCTATGGAAACCTTAATTCAGCCGGGCTGAATTGAAGATTTCCTATGGAAACCTTAATTCAGCCGGGCTGAATTGAAGATTTCCTATGGAAACCTTAATTCAGCCGGGCCGAATTGAAGATTTCCTATGGAAACCTTAATTCAGCCAGGCTGAATTGAAGATTTCCTATGGAAACCTTAATTCAGCCAGGCTGAATTGAAGATTTCCTATAAAAACCTTAATTCAGCCAGGCTGAATTGAAGATTTCCTATAGAAACCTTTATTCAGCCAGGCTGAATTGAAGATTTCCTATAGAAACATTAATTCAGCCAGGCTGAATTGAAGATTTCCTATAGAAACCTTAATTCAGCCAGGCTGAATTGAAGATTTCCTATAGAAACCTTAATTCAGCCAGGCTGAATTGAAGATTTCCTATAGAAACCTTAATTCAGCCAGGCTGAATTGAAGATTTCCTATAGAAACCTTAATTCAGCCAGGCTGAATTGAAGATTTCCTTTAGAAACCTTAATTCAGCCAGGCTGAATTGAAGATTTCCTATGGAAACCTTAATTCAGCCAGGCTGAATTGAAGATTTCCTATGGAAACCTTAATTCAGCCAGGCTGAATTGAAGATTTCCTATGGAAACCTTAATTCAGCCAGGCTGAATTGAAGATTTCCTATGGAAACCTTAATTCAGCCAGGCTGAATTGAAGATTTCCTATGGAAACCTTAATTCAGCCAGGCTGAATTGAAGATTTCCTATGGAAACCTTAATTCAGCCAGGCTGAATTGAAGATTTCCTATGGAAACCTTAATTCAGCCAGGCTGAATTGAAGATTTCCTATGGAAACCTTAATTCAGCCAGGCTGAATTGAAGATTTCCTATGGAAACCTTAATTCAGCCAGGCTGAATTGAAGATTTCCTATGGAAACCTTAATTCAGCCAGGCTGAATTGAAGATTTCCTATGGAAGCCTTAATTCAGCCAGGCTGAATTGAAGATTTTATATGGAAACCTTAATTCAGCCGGGCTGAAATGAAGATTTCCTATGGAAACCTTAATTCAGTCGGGCTGAATTGAAGATTTCCTATGGAAACCTTAATTCAGCCGGGCTGAATTGAAGATTTCCTATGGAAACCTTAATTCAGCCGGGCTGAATTGAAGATTTCCTATGGAAACCTTAATTCAGCCGGGCTGAATTGAAGATTTCCTATGGAAACCTTAATTCAGCCGGGCTGAATTGAAGATTTCCTATAAAAACCTTAATTCAGCCTGGCTGAATTGAAGATTTCCTATAGAAACCTTAATTCAGCCAGGCTGAATTGAAGATTTCCTATAGAAACCTTAATTCAGCCAGGCTGAATTGAAGATTTCCTATAGAAACCTTAATTCAGCCAGGCTGAATTGAAGATTTCCTATAGAAACCTTAATTCAGCCAGGCTGAATTGAAGATTTCCTATAGAAACCTTAATTCAGCCAGGCTGAATTGAAGATTTCCTATAGAAACCTTAATTCAGCCAGGCTGAATTGAAGATTTCCTATGGAAACCTTAATTCAGCCAGGCTGAATTGAAGATTTCATATGGAAACCTTAATTCAGCCAGGCTGAATTGAAGATTTCCTATGGAAACCTAATTCAGCCAGGCTGAATTGAAGATTTCCTATGGAAACCTTAATTCAGCCAGGCTGAATTGAAGATTTCCTATGGAAACCTTAATTCAGCCAGGCTGAATTGAAGATTTCTTATGGAAACCTTAATTCAGCCTGGCTGAATTGAAGATTTCCTATGGAAACCTTATTTCAGCCAGGCTGAATTGAAGATTTCCTAGCCAGGCTGAATTGAAGATTTCAGCCGGGCTGAATTGAAGATTTCCTATGGAAACCTTAATTCAGCCGGGCTGAATTGAAGATTTCCTATGGAAACCTTAATTCAGCCGGGCTG
>NW_026875767.1:0-18122 GCF_032173495.1 Musca vetustissima | reverse complement strand
TTCTTAAAACCAATAGGCGTGGATTTTATAAAGAAATTTCTTAAAACCAATAGGCGTGGATTTTATAAAGAAATTTCTTAAAACCAATAGGCGTGGATTTTATAAAGACATTTCTTAAAACCAATAGGCGTGGATTTTATAAAGAAATTTCTTAAAACCAATAGGCGTGGATTTTATAAAGAAATTTCTTAAAACCAATAGGCGTGGATTTTATAAAGAAATTTCTTAAAACCAATAGGCGTGGATTTTATAAAGAAATTTCTTAAAACCAATAGGCGTGGATTTTATAAAGAAATTTCTTAAAACCAATAGGCGTGGATTTTATAAAGAAATTTCTTAAAACCAATAGGCGTGGATTTTATAAAGAAATTTCTTAAAACCAATAGGCGTGGATTTTATAAAGAAATTTCTTAAAACCAATAGGCGTGGATTTTATAAAGAAATTTCTTAAAACCAATAGGCGTGGATTTTATAAAGAAATTTCTTAAAACCAATAGGCGTGGATTTTATAAAGAAATTTCTTAAAACCAATAGGCGTGGATTTTATAAAGAAATTTCTTAAAACCAATAGGCGTGGATTTTATAAAGAAATTTCTTAAAACCAATACCCGAATTTTCGATATTTTGGGGTTATTGAGCTCATTTTTTTACCGAATGCATTGGAATTTGGTTTTTTGTAGTCGTATATGGTAACAAAACTCTCTACCAACAATTTTTAATACTCGTCCCCTTTTTGGGGTCGTCCCCATGTAACCCCATTTTTATATTAAAATAGTTATATGATTTGTTCCGTGTTTGGGCTTGGTTCTAAGACTCTGAAACAAATTTGGTCCGAAGATACATGGGGTCTAATTGGATTGTACAAATGTCGGTATAGGTACACTTGTTGGTATGTTCCCTATATTTTTATTTCAAGTACCTGTCTGTATATCTATGGTAACGGGTATCCAAAGTTCGGCCCGGCCGAACTTAACACTTTTACATTTGTTTATACTGAAATAGTTATCTAATTTGTCCGCGTTTTGTAGTTTAGTTTTAAGACTCTATTGCAATCTTTTCACCTGCGGAGCATATCGAGATAAAAAACTAGAACGAAAGGTTCGATTTTTTTATATTGAATTAGTTATCTAATTTGTTCCGCGTTTTGTAGTGTAGTTTTAAGACTCTGATGCAATCATTTCACCTGCGGAGCATATCGAGATAAAAAAAAACTAGAACGTACGGTTCGATAATGAAGTATAACCCGCATTTAGGCCTAGCCCTTCTATGGGAGGTACCAAATGGAGTGGACCGATATTCCCCAAAGAAAGTTTGGATGAAATCAAAATTTCCTGAATGTAATTTGGTCCACGGAAACATGGGGTCTGGATCCAATATTTCGATGAGGCTCATTTTCACCATGTCAAAGCATGGTGACTCATTAGCCATAAGTCTGAGCGTATAATTATCCATTAAAAATTTCTGAAATTTGTATCATGGTTTACAAAAAAAAAAAAAAAAAAAAACAGTAAGGAAAAGTGGTAAAGTCGGACGGGGCCGACTATATGATACCCTTCACCACTTTGGGTAAATTCAATAGATGAATCTTAACAGACGTCGCATTTTTGATTTTCACGAGACTTAACACACATCATTCTAGACTTTATTCAGTACGCTGTACCAAATTTCGTGGAAATCGAAAAGTATACAAAGACTTTGGTACACCATTTTCCTTAAATCGGACGAAAATATATATGGGAGTTATATCTAAATCTGAACCGATTTTCACGAAACTTAGCACACATCATTCTAGGCTTAATTCAGTACTCTGTGCCAAATTTCGTGCAAATGGAAAGATATTTAGGTACATTGGTGCACCATTTACCTGTACTTTGTTTACAATTTAACATGGAGAGACGGACGGACGGACATGCATAAATCGACTTAAAAAGTGATTATATGCATATTCTCAAAAGGAACCATGGGTCTATCTTGATTCCTTTTGCATGTTACAAACATATGCACAAAGACATAATACCCTGTACCACAGTGTGGTGAAGGGAATAAAAAACCAAATTACAAAGAATTTGGTTGAAAAACGCGCTCAAGAACTCCAAAATACCGAAAATTGGGGGGTACCTTTATATGGGGGTTACCCGAATAAATTGACCTATATTTATAATTTATAGTGGAGAGATTTGCTACCTAATAAGAACTCGACGTACAAAATTCCAGTCAATTCGGTCGAAAAATACGATCAGAACCCCCAAAATACCAAAAATTTGGGGGTACGTTATATGGGGACTACCAGAAAAACTGGACTTATATTTATAATTTTTAGTGGAGTAATTTGGTGAACCCAATGTACAAAATTTCAGAGAATTCAGTTATAAAACGAGCTCAAGAACCCCAAAATACCGAAAATTGGGGCTACCCTTATATGGGGACTATCCGAAAAAATGGACCTATATTTATAATTTTTAGTAGGGAGATTTGCTACCCAATAAGAACTCAAAGTACCAAATTTCAGCGAATTCAGTTAAAAAACGTGCTAAATAACCTCAAAATACCGAAAATTGGGGAGTACCCTTATATGGGAGCTATGCCTAAACGTTGACCGATTTTTTCCAATTTCAATAGGGTTCGTCCGTGGGCCAATTAAGTGATCTGTGCCAAATTTCATCCAAATCGGATCATAAATGGGACCTGTACTTTGTTAACAAAAATACATGGACGGACAGACGGACATGCATAAATCGACTCAGAAAGTGATTCTATGCATATTCTCAAAAGCAACCATGGGTCTATTTCGATTATTTTTGCCTGTTACAAACATATGCACAATGACATAATACCCTGTACCACAGTGTGGTGAAGGGTATAAAAAAATAAACAAAAAACCGTATAAAAACCATCTAAAAAGAAATGGAAAAATGATGATATTATACAACCGTTCCAGTCGAAATTGCCATAGCATTGATATTTGTGCTTAGGAGTTACAAAACCTTTTTACATAAATGTTTATACCCTCCACCATAGTATTGAGGGTATATTAATTTTGTCACTCCGTTTGTAACTCATCGAAATATTTATTTGCGACCCTATAAAGTATATATATTCTTGATCAGAATAAAATTATAAAAGGGTCTACGTCTGCCTGGTGTAATCACGCTATCTGAAGGAATCGAAAGAGATAGACAAAAGTTTGCATAGAGTCGTCTTTTCTCTGCAGGCACGTTTAGGCAAAGCCCATATATAAGGATACCGCAAAATGTTCGATATTTTGGGGTTCTTGAGCAGGCTTTTCAATCGTATTCGCTGAAATTGGTACATTGGGTTATTTTTGGGTACCAAATGTATCCACTAAATTATAAACATAGGCCCACTTTTCCAATTTACGGTGTTTTGCGTCGTTATATGCGCGTTTTTAAACCGAATTCGGTGTAATTTGGTACAATGGGTTCTTATTGGATACCAAATTTCTCCACTAAAAATTATCAATATAGGTCTATTTTTTCGGGTATCCCCCATATCAGGGCAGCCCCAATTTTCGGTATGTTCGGGTTCTTCCGCGCGTTTTTCAACCGTTTTACGTTATTTTGTGGGTATTTTTAAGCGCATTTTTAAACAATGTCTCTGAAATATGGTACAAAGGGTTTGTTTGGCGGTATGCAATAAGTCCACAAACAAAAACTGAAATAAGTTCCCAAATTTGGGGCTTTTTTCTTTATGAAATAAATTCCTAAAAAGCAATATGAAATAACTCCCCACCGAAATGAAGGAACTCCCTAAAATGAAATGAAACAAGTAAAAAGCGTTAAGTTCGGCCGAACTTTGGATACCCTCCACCATAGATATACTGGCAGGTACTTGAAATGAAAATATAGGGAAAATACAAAAAGTGGACCTATATCGACATTTCTACAAACCGATTTTTAATGGTTAATATACCATCAGCTTTATGGCTAAGGAGGGTGTATACACTTTGTCACAGTTAAATGGTTCTAGACCCCATGTTTCTGTGGACCAAATTTGTTTCAGAAAATATTATTTCTTCCAAACTTAGTTCAAGTTCGAAGATGAGGAATATCGGTTCACTTCTTCTGGTACCTCCCACACAGGAGCTAGGCCTAAATGCGGGTTATAGTTCATTAACGAACCTTACGTTCTATTTTTTGATGTCGATATCCTCCGCAGGAGAAATGATTACAACAGAGCGTTACAACCAAACCCAAAACGCGGAACAAATCAGATATCTATTTTAATATAAAAAGGGGGTTATATGGGGACTACCCCAAAAAGGGACCAAATAAGAACCCAATGTTCCAAATTTCAGAGAATTTAGTTGAAAAACGCGCTCAAGAACCCCAAAATACCGAAAATTGGGAGGCACTGTTATATGGGAGCTATGCCTAAACGTGGACCGATATATCCCATCTGCAAACTTGACCTGCCTGCAGACAAAAGACAAACGTACGAAAATTTCAGCACCCTATCTCAATTCCTTCAGAAGATAGCGTGATTACAACAGACGGACGGACATGGCTAGATCGTCTGAAATTTTTACCCTTATTAAGAATATATATACTTTATAGGGTCGGAAATGAATATTTCGAAGAGTTACAAACGAGTTACATACCCTCCATACTATGGTGGAGGGTATAAAAAGACACTAAATGCGGGGACTTATTTCATTATGAAATAAGTCCATAGTTCGGAAAATTAAATAAATTCCCAAATAAATTGTTTTTATGTGGTACACTTTTTATTCTATTTGTATGCCTATTAAATTCTAGTAAAAAACTGAGTTTTTAACTTTTGGCTTCGATTTCTCAAAATTTCAAATGGGATAATAAAACTACGAAATGAACTGTATTTTTCACCATATTTATTTGTGTTTTTATGTTATTTTATGTTTTAATATATTTTGATCTGAATTTTTCAATTTTCAATCTTTTTTAATAAATAAATGCATTTCTGATATGTTTTAATAAAATACATTTATATTATAACATAAACACTGTAAAAAACCTAGCCGTTCAAATATGTCAAGCCTTGTTCAATGGTGCTCCTCTGGGGGCAGTTTTGAACACTTTGACTTCCTCCCTTAAAACACCAATAAAATATTTATATCAAGCTTAAATTATGTCATATGTATATTCATTGTAAATGTTAGATATGCACTTATTAGTTAAAATTTATAAGAAACCAAAAATTTTAAATTAAAAAATTTTATGAGGCTTGAAAGAAAAAAGTGTTCAAAGGTGCCCCCCTCTCCCCTACCTGTCAGCATAACGCTTTTTCACTTGTAAATATTCGTTTCGCGTTTTGGGTGTAGTATTAAGACTCTGTCGCAATCATTTCACCTGCGGATGATATAAACTAGAACGCAAGGCTCGATAATGAACTATATATGACCTATTACCCCCATTTAGGCCTAGCCCCTCTGTGGGAGGTACCAGATGGAGTGGACCGATATTCCCCATCTTCGATTTTGAACTAAGTTTGGAAGAAATAATAAGATGGGTAAAGTTTGGATGAAAACAAAATTTGGTCCAAGGAAACATGGGGCCTAGGACCAATATTTCGATGAGTCTCGTCTTCACCGTGTCAAAGTGTATACAGCCTCATTAGCCATAAGGCTAAAGATATAAGTATCCATTAAAAACTTCAGAAAATTGTATCATGGTTTACACCATCGGTGTGTAGAAATGCCGGTATGATTCCACTTTTTGGTATTTTCCCTATATTATCATTTCAAGTACCTGTCAGTGTATTCATGGTGGAGGTTGTCCAATGTTCGGCCCGGCCGAACTTAACGCTTTTTTACTTGTTTTCATTAAGTTCTTCCTGACAAAAGTGAAACTAAAAGATGTATTTTTATGTACACTGTAATCCACGGAAAAATTAAGTATTTGAAAGAAAATTGAGTAATTTTGAAAATAAGTAGTTATTTTGGAATCAAACAAAACAGTTCTTCCTATTTTCACAACTAAAAAATTTTCATTCGAACACTTAATACTTTCATACATATTATATATTTACTTGATTTAAAGATATAACAAACGAAGGAAGATATTTTTTGTTATTCTTCTTTCTGTTACGTCCGCTTAGGTCGAGTACTTACATTACGTTGGTTAATTACTTGGGAGGAATATTTTTCTTTATTCTTTTTACTATCGTGTCCTTTTATGTTGAGTAGCTACACTACGTTGGCCGGTAGTATAACTTAACTAGACTGTTTTTCATTGGGTGTTGGAAAATATATATTTAAAGAAAATATAATCGTGTTGTTTTTGTTGTTACTTTTTAACATTTTCAAATTGGTGCACCCTACAGCGCGTCATTTCGGCACATTAAAAAATTCAAGAAAAATCTTTATTTTATTTTTGCATTTTTCGGAAAATTATTTGTCTCTTTTCATTATAAGCATGGCCTTCGCTCCTCTATTAAACTTCATAAGTGCTTCTGTCGCACTCGTAGAATTTGGTGCACAGTCGGTGTCACAAAATCAAAAGATTTGAATATTATTGGGTTAGAGAAAAGGAAGAGCAAGTTAGAAAAATTATGGCAATCGGTCCAGAATTCATTGCAACATTTAATAAAATCTACATTAGGCAGAGAGTAAATACAATGATTCGGTTAAAATGTACTAGAATACAATGGCAATATTAAATGGATAATTTCAAAATTTCGTTCTTTAGAGAAATTTAGTAGTATAATTGTGGATAAATCACATAAGCGGTTCAATGTGTTTTGGTTCCTGACTCGCAGGGAAAAAATTGCCTTTAATAATTCTTCACTCGGCGATATCGTTCACAATATGGAATTACCCTCAATAGATATTGACATTTTCGATTGCGATTTTTCTACTTGGTCTTGGAATTATTTAGCGCCATTTTTATTAAAAATTCTGGATTGGCTGATGTGGAACGCTTGTTCTACTTGATTCAGAAAACTAGCGGGGAAGCCCGGAAAATTGTTTCGCAATTTCCTCTGACTCAAAAAGGTTTCGCTCTCTCATGGAAAGCTCTAAAATTCGAGAATACCAGGATTTTTGTAAATCGGCAACTGTCCTTGTTATTTAATATTCCCAGTTTCGATAAAGAAACTAAATCTGATTTGAAGAGATTCGATACGGAATCAACAGATGCATATCGTCAATATTGACTTAAAACGTTCCAACGGATCAATGGGATCCTATCCCTGTATTCGTTTGTCAAGAACTTTTGCCGAAACTTACTCTGGAATTATGGGAAGAAAGTGTAAAAACAAATCTGCTCTCCGCTAATAGATTTGCATTGGTGTAGCGACAAAATCGTTGTCTTAATTGTTTGCCAATGGGACACAAAATAGTAAATTGTACTAGTAAAACATGTTGTTTAAAATGTGGTCAACGTCATCACACGTTGTTACATCGCGAGTCAACACAAATGTACGCGCTGCGATTTATTGCAACCTTGTATATTAAGAAGCATCAAGGCATCAAGGAGTATCAACCTGTCATTCGGACAGACAACCACGCAATATCGTTTGAGCACAGGCATATCGTTGCCAAAGGTAATATTGTTAACACCAATCAACCCAACAAATAAACATTGAATATATTATTAAGAAACCTCTTGTGATTTTATTTTCTTTACTTTCATTGCGCTCTTGTTACTCCCTACCATACGGTCCACTGCTCGACGAATTCGGTATAACGACTCCCTTCTACGGAGCACCTCTGAGTTAAACAGGTCCTTATTGGGTACCAAATTTTTTCAATAAATATTATAAATATAGGCTAATTTTTTCAGGTAGCCCTCATATAAGACACCCCAATTTTCGGTACTATGGGATTCATAAGCGCGTTTTTCAACAGAGTTAGCTGTAATTTGGTATTTTGTAATCGCATATGGTAAAAAATTTTCCTACAAAAATTATTAATATTCGCCCCTTTTATATTCTTATATTACAATAGTTAGCTGATTCGTTTGGTGTGTGTTCCCATATAGGCATTATTAGTATCAGTCCACGCTTTGGGGTTTTCATAAAAAATAGTTAAATTTTGTATTTAGTGTAAATAATGGTTTACATAAACTGGTTTGTAGAATTATCGGCATAGGTTCACTTTTTTGTATGTTCGCTATATTTTCATTTCAAGTATTTGTCAGTATACCTATGGCGGAGGGTATCCAAAGTTCGGCCCGGTTGAACTTAATGCTTTTTCACTTGTTATTGTTGATTTAATATGTCATATCAGAATGAATAATTTGGTTTGAAGAAAGAAGTGTTTTCACAAACAATTTATGTGGCAACATTTTGTTAAAAGGGGGGTTTAATTAATTGAAAAAAAATTTAAAGACATTTTAAAAACATAAAATTTTCGTCAATGGAAGGTTTACGTCTAAATAAGTTCCACATTTTTATATAGATTGTAGCATCAGTTATGCATGCAAGATCTCAAAACCAGAGGTCGATATCATATAACTATACCTAGATGACAATGGTATTGATTTATTTATGTTTGCTCCAGCTCTCCTCAGTCGGTACTCTGGGCGGTGTGCACAACAAAGACAAAAAAGTTACTAATATAAAATAAAATTCATAAGAAGGAGTTATTGTAGCGTTATTTTAAAGGCAGAGTTTTTTCTGGTATCCATATTGTTGGCGTGATACCGAGATGCAGTGAAACCCCAAAAAATAAAGAAAAGAAAAACGATAGAATGTTTAAGTAAATATTTTCAATCTTTATTGTAAAGTAGGTGGGTTTCGTGAGAAACAAGACTTTACCTTAGCGTGCGTTAACTACGATAGCAAGAGATGTTTTACCAACGAAAGCGAGAACGATAATGCAAGTGTTTACTCTACGAGAGTTCGAAAGCAAGTGATGTTGCGATGGGCAAGAAAGCTACAGCAAGGCCGTGATCAACAACTACGACCACAGCATTGGAAAGCGCCTCTCTGCATCCGAACTAAGCGAATGTGGCTTCCAGGAGATATAGTAGAAGAGAGCGAACTCTCCCCTACAATCCGAACTAGGCGAATGAGGCTCTTGGAAGATATGCAGAGAAGATTTCCCCATTGGGCTCCGAAGAGCGCCCAATTAAAGTGGTTAATTGTAATGCTGTAGAAGGGGAAACAATGTATCGAACATATATCGAACATATACATTGCCGTAAGCAATGTATCGAACTTAAACATTGCCGCCCACCTTGCCGCGCTAGCTGCGTGGCAACCGATATTAGATTAGTTCGCGACTTAAACTAGGGTTAGTAATTGCATTGTGAATTAAATGCAACACAACTGTACGCGCTGCGATTTATTGCAACCTTGTATATTAAGAAGCATCAAGGCATCAAGGAGTATCAACCTGTCATTCGGACAGACAACCACGCAATATCGTTTGAACACAGGCATATCGTTGCCAAAGGTAATATTGTTAACACCAATCAACCCAACAAATAAACATTGAATATATTATTAAGAAACCTCTTGTGTTATTTTCTTTACTTTCATTGCGCTCTTGTTACTCCCTACCATACGGTCCACTGCTCGACGAATTCGGTATAACGACTCCCTTCTACGGAGCACCTCTGAGTTAAACAGGTCCTTATTGGGTACCAAATTTTTTCAATAAATATTATAAATATAGGCTAATTTTTTCAGGTAGCCCTCATATAAGACACCCCAATTTTCGGTACTATGGGATTCATAAGCGCGCTTTTCAACAGAGTTAGCTGTAATTTGGTATTTTGTAATCGCATATGGTAAAAAATTTTCCTACAAAAATTATTAATATTCGCCCCTTTTATATTCTTATATTACAATAGTTAGCTGATTCGTTTGGTGTGTGTTCCCATATAGGCATTATTAGTATCAGTCCACGCTTTGGGGTTTTCATAAAAAATAGCTGAAATTTGTATTTAGTGTAAATAATGGTTTACATAAACTGGTTTGTAGAATTATCGGCATAGGTTCACTTTTTTGTATGTTCGCTATATTTTCATTTCAAGTATTTGTCAGTATACCTATGGCGGAGGGTATCCAAAGTTCGGCCCGGTTGAACTTAATGCTTTTTCACTTGTTATTGTTGATTTAATGTGTCATATCAGAATGAATAATTTGGTTTGAAGAAAGAAGTGTTTTCACAAACAATTTATGTGGCAACATTTTGTTAAAAGGGGGGTTTAATTAACAAAGAAAAGAAAAACGATAGAATGTTTAAGTAAATATTTTCAATCTTTATTGTAAAGTAGGTGGGTTTCGTGAGAAACAAGACTTTACCTTAGCGTGCGTTAACTACGATAGCAAGAGATGTTTTACCAACGAAAGCGAGAACGATAATGCAAGTGTTTACTCTACGAGAGTTCGAAAGCAAGTGATGTTGCGATGGGCAAGAAAGCTACAGCAAGGCCGTGATCAACAACTACGACCACAGCATTGGAAAGCGCCTCTCTGCATCCGAACTAAGCGAATGTGGCTTCCAGGAGATATAGTAGAAGAGAGCGAACTCTCCCCTACAATCCGAACTAGGCGAATGAGGCTCTTGGAAGATATGCAGAGAAGATTTCCCCATTGGGCTCCGAAGAGCGCCCAATTAAAGTGGTTAATTGTAATGCTGTAGAAGGGGAAACAATGTATCGAACATATACATTGCCGTAAGCAATGTATCGAACTTAAACATTGCCGCCCACCTTGCCGCGCTAGCTGCGTGGCAACCGATATTAGATTAGTTCGCGACTTAAACTAGGGTTAGTAATTGCATTGTGAATTAAATGCATCGATTGGTGTAGTAGTTCAGTTTCTATTGAGCAACAAATAGCGAGTTTGCAATATAAGATACATAGACTAGGATAAAAGGTTGTTCGCTTATGTCAACTATGCAATTTGATTAGGAATCGGTCCTGTAAGTATATAACCGAATATAGTTTTCTGAGCCACCAGCGAATTCAAAACAATGTGAGGTGACTCAGGCGATAGAATTTTAGAGTATAAATCTGCGCCCAATAAGAAGTCTATATCTTTATTATTGGAGGTGTCAGCATAATCTATGTGTAATAAATTACTACGCAGATTCGGGATAGACGACAACGACAATAATTTTTGAGAAATATTTGGCAGGACTAACGCATCTGTGTATAAAATACTACTCGAGTTTTTGGGCGAGGATAACTTCAAAGAACAAATTTCTTTGGAAGTGCTAGTAGAAGCATTATTTACTCCAGACACATCACACAAGTGCGATAGAATGATTTGGAGGAGGAATTAGGCGATTGTGGTGTGGAACTAGGCGACAGTAGTTTGGAACTAGGCGATTGTGGTTTGAAACTAGGCGATTGTAGTTTGGAACTAGGCGATTGTAGTTTGGAACTAAGCGTTTGTGGTTTGGAACTAGATCGACTTTTTGTCAAATTCAATTTTCTGGGAGAATTGATACAAATCAAATTATCAAGACACGACAATGTTTGTATTCTATCTGAAAGGAAACCATCTAATTGCTTCCAAGAAGATAGAGATGATTTGTCTTTGATAGTTTGTTCCCAGAGTGTTACTGTTAGTTTTGGTAAACGTTGTAGACAAATAAAAACTAGCTTTGGATCCCAATGATCCGTTACTACATCGTAAACAGACATGGCGGAAATACAACAATTCATTCCACGTTGAAGAGTTTTGAGGTCAATGAGTGATTCTTTTTCGAGTGCGGGAAGATCAAAAAGCAACTTGAGATGATTGTTCACAAGGATACGTTTATTGCCAAAAGTATCCTGCAATGATTTCCAAGCAAGTGAAAAACTACGATTGGTGAGTGGACAATTCGAAACAATTTCTCGAGCCTCACCACTGGTTTTTTGAATCAAGTGACATAATCTTTCAATGTCACTCAAACGAGAATTATTTATGAACAGCGTGGTGAACAGATCACGAAATGTTGGCCATGACATAAAATCTCCACTAAAGATTTCGATGTCGCAAGGAGGCAAGACTAAATTTTGGCAATCGATAGAATTGTTGGGAGATTACTAGGGGTGTGTTTCGAAGAAGTGATGGTTTCGTTTGAAAGTAAACCAGAATGTTTGCTTTCTTCGCAGATTTTGGACAACGAAGATAATGTGTTCGAAAGAGTAGGCAGTGGAGAAGGCCTGCTTGCAAGGAATTCCTCTGTAGGTGAAACAAGTTGAGGAACTGTTGGCGGATGGTTAGGCGTGACAGAAACTACTAGTGGCGAAGACGGCTTGGAGGCTTTCAGTCTGTCTAGCTTCTGATTTATTGCCGAAAGGCAATGTTGATATGCCCGAAAGGAACTGTCGTATTTACCCTCGACGACATTCTTATCTACGAGTTGAGAACTCGACGATGTCGACAGGTGGTCAATGCAATCATCATAATATGTTTTGAAGTTAGTCCAGAGTTCACAAATTTCAGATCTATGTATGTCGAGGCTATACAAATTAACACTAGATAGCCGAAGGCAGTCATTTTGACTTTTTTTCAAGTTCAAGTACAAAAACAATTGTGTATATTATGACCCAGCTTTTTAAAATTTGGTGACTTTTTGTACCACATAGAACTACGTTTATTAATCATAGTAGCTGCTTCCTCCCCTCTTTCATTCCCCGTATTCACATATGCTATACCTATATAGCCTAAAAGCGGTCATTTTGACTTTTTGTGAAATATTAAATAATCAAACTACTTTTATTATTGTATAAAGTAAATTTCTTATATGACAAGATCACTACAACAACATCGAACACCGTTTGATACTCTAGAAACACAAACGAACACACAAATCGGGAAAAATAAATTTTATATTTCCAGTCGATTTCACTCTTAGAGTAAAGACTTCATCTTTTTTTAACATTTTGTCCGCGTTCTTATTTTTCATAAAGGGAAACTCGAGAGCCCTCCCCCATAAAACAAATAATAACAACGTTTTGTATGATTGTAAATAATGTAAAAAATATTAATAAATAAGTTTAAAAAAATTTCTTTACAAAATAAAATTTTTTTCAGAATGAAGTCATTTTGACCGATTTTAGGCAATATAGGTATATACAAAATTCCCGTCTTTCTAGTGTTAAGTTTCTCGGGTTTAATCTGATGGAAAAACGAATCGTATTTAATGAGAGCGTCGGCGGCTCTAATGAAACGCGTTAGAGGACTGATGGACATGATTGCAACGAATTAAGAGGAGGTAAGTGGACGAAAGAGGGAAACGAATCAATTCCTGAAATGTATGTGGGCACAGAAGTTTAGGACACGACCAAATTGAATCCAAGTGTCGCCAGATAAAGAAAAGTGAACTAACGAAATTATAGAAGATAGACCAAAATGTGCCGACGTATTTTACAATTGTCTTTATAATTCAAATTGAACACAATATTCCGTGATGGAATATTGTCAATCGGCCGATTAGGAATTTTAGAATTATCCAATTTATGGAAAATATCTAGCGAGTTAGCAACGAATTAATATTCAATTGAAGATATGCGATTAGAAACTTCAAGAGCAAACAACAAAAAAGGATTGAGAGAAATTCCAAAGATTGCTTTATTTGAGGATGTAACTATCGAAATTAGTCTGTCAGATGTAGGGTACTAATGTCCAAAACTACCAAACATGCAAAAAATAATGTAGAATATTTCCAAACCAAACTATGAAAACTCAGAAAGGACAAATATGGTCGATTGAAAGAGCAAAAAAACAACGAATTTTGCGAAAATTCCAAAAAGAATAAAAATGTGCAAAAATAATTTGAAAATCGCTATCACCGACAGTTGGGTGCGCGAAATTTCAAATTATGCTGTAAATTTACAGCCAAATAATTTTTGGTGTAAGAGCAAATATCTATTTTTTTCGAAACAATTACAAAAGTTTTCATAAAATTGACCAAAAAGTGCTGGATTAACCAACAAATTAAAACGTTGAATGCGCCTTTTATATGCCGAAAGTAGGGTACTTTTTATTATAAATTCCAAAAATCTACAATAGACCAACAAATATTACAACAATTTTTTTATAAATTATTTTTAAAAAATTATTTATAAAAATCCACTATTTTTCATACGGACCCACTGTGCAGTGGTGAACAACGAATACCGCACAAAAGGGAATAAAACACAAGCAGTGTTGAGTGAGCGGCTAACGCACTACAAACAGACCACCGACGACGAACCAACTGAGATGTGTGGGGAGAGCCAGAGCTTGTTGGTACGTTTCTTAGTCGGCTCACACTAAACGAGGCGGCTGGAATGCGAGAGTGATATTTGTTGTTGATATCACAAGATCAACAACACAACGAGAATGAACCAACAGTGAGTGTTGGGAATTGAACGATTGAACAGTAATAGTGGTGAAGAGAAATAATTTGTTGGTAGATCGAATGTTAATAAACAGACGCTACAAAAAGGCGCGTGGAATATTCGAATATTATTTTTGTTGTGTTTACTCGACCAAACAATGAGATGAGAAATTGTCGGTAGGTTTGCGAATAAAAAGAAAACTAAGAAAAGGGCACGATGAATATTAGTAGTATTGTTTGTGCTTTTTCTCACTAGTGGCTAGCGAAGTCAACGAGAAGGCGGGGGTGTATATGTAGCCTTTAGTGAGAAATAACAAATAAGCAATACACCATAGATCACTGGCTAACAAATTAAAGCAGTGATATGCGACAATGAGTGGACTGTATTAGATTTTTATTAGAAACACACACGGTAAAGCAATTGTAGGGCGACCAGTACGTGACGTAGCGAACAATTTAGAAAAATAAAAATGTATATTTTGTTTTTGTAATGCGAAATAAAAAACGACAACACTCGCGGTATGCTCAATATAAAGGAACTGAACTACGTACCTTTTGATATATTATGTTGTTTGTGGATGATGATGCAGATTTTGATGTTTATGATGAGGTGTTGTGTTTGGTGAGGGGGATGATGATATTTCTTTAAAAAAGATGTGACAGAGACCAAATTAGCAACGACGTCACACTTTGTTGGTAGATGCTCCGACAACGAAAATGCTAATTTTTATCCGGCTCGAACGGATCAAAATGTTGGCGTGATACCGAGATGCAGTGAAACCCCAAAAAATAAAGAAAAGAAAAACGATAGAATGTTTAAGTAAATATTTTCAATCTTTATTGTAAAGTAGGTGGGTTTCGTGAGAAACAAGACAACAAGTCTCCTTTTTGGGCTCCCTCTATGGCGAGATACCCCCATGATCTATATTGACTTCACCCTTAGTTTCCATTATTCCCTTAGATAGTGGATTAAAATATATTGTTATGTTCAATTATTTTCATTTTTTCAATTCAGTCTTTTCATTTTTATTCATGATATAATACCATTATATCATATAATAATACACGATATTAGATTATATGTAATTTTAAGAAGATCTCAGATTTACCTAAATCTATTTACTTAAGTAGCAATTGACACTGTCAAAAAAAAAATTAAAAAAAAAACAATATAAAGAAGTCCATACAAATATGAATTACATTTAGTATGTTCATCCCAATTCAAGTGCGACTGTGCACAATGTTATTGACTAATGGATATTGTTTGCGTAGCAACGTAAATAAAAAAGAGAAGAAATAAAAAACAAATTTGGTTTTAGAATTTTGTCAATATTGACTTTTGGTTTTATTGATTCCTTTGTAATATTATTGGAAATAATATTTTACCTTTGTTATGGTGTTGTGTGGACGTAATCCAAGATAGCGAAAAACGAACCGAACAATAGTTACAATGTAACTAGCGTATATGCTGCAAAGCGGCGCTAAAACTCGTTAGAATTTGACAGTCCTTCAAGCACAAAGCTGTACTTAAAGGTAGTAACAAATTCTAACGTAGACAAATTGTACAACCATTAGCTTAAAATAAATTGGATAGGAACCCAATGAAATATGGTTTTGAAATTAAACATTGCCGCAAGCGTTGCAACATACAGCTATGTTGCAAAAAAAAAAGTAAATTAAAATTTAATGCAATATAAATGATAGAAATCAGTTTCAATGTATATATATTTAATTCATTTTTTTTTTTCAAAAAACAATTTATAGTTAATAATAAAAGTTGGCGCTCGTAAAGCTGCGAAGGCAATTGAAGAATTTTGCACTCTCGCAGCGTGTGAGTTGCGGAAAGGCAATTCGTGCAGCTATTGCGCTTTTCCAACATTCGCATCTTCTTTCCCAGGGACATGGCGATGAAGCGCTTGCATTTGGATTGTTTTCACCTCTAGAGCCCGTGCTTCCTTTTGTCGCTTGTGAGCCCGGCGAAACCAATTGACTGCCGCTTATAGGTCTTGCGACGGACCCCGACGGTGCAACCTCCATTGGAGGAGCGTCAGAATCCGTGCTCCCGTTTCTATCATCATTAAATTTATTTGATGGTGCGGTCTTAGTCTCCTGTACTGGAGCGGCAGCGTTGACCACTTCAATGGTGGTATGGGAAGTGGATGAATCATCGTTCATACTGGGAATCACATCCTTCATGAATTCCTCTGGCTGGTCAATTACTCCTCTTTCCTCATCTGACATGGGGACATCATCCTCAACATCAGGAAGGGATGCAGCCATCTTACTTAGATTTTCCATTCTGTGAAAAAAATAGAGAGGCTACGAATTTAAGAGAGTAAGTGCTATTTTAATTGGTCAAAATGACCAATTTGACTACTGGTCGTCTTACAATACCGTTTTCCGTTTGTAAATCGGCGACACGAACGCGACCGTCGATACCGGGATAAACTTTTATTACGCGACCTAATTTCCACGCTGTAGGAGGTAATTGCTCATGGCGGATTACTACAATATCGTCCTGTTGCATATCGCGCTCGGGATATTTCCATTTATATCTTTTTAGGTACTAACCTTTCCACCGTAAGCAGAATTGTTGAGTAAGGGCTTTTACTTTACGATACCGATTCACGATATGCAAGGGGGATTCATCAATTATTGGCTCTGGAGGAGCAAGGATAGGAGACCCAATTAAAAAATGACCTGGTGTCAACGCTACAATATTTTCGGGACCGTCATTCATTGGACAAAGAGGCCTAGAATTTAAGCACGCTTCAATTCGAGAAAGTATCGTAGATAACTCTTCAAATGTATATTTTATGCAAGTTGCGTGTTTTCTAAAGTGGAGCTTGAAGCTTTTAACCGCAGCTTCCCAGAGACCACCCATATGTGGAGCTCCAGCTGGAATAAATTTCCATGAAAGTCCTTGGTAACTATATTGGAAACAAACCTTATCTTGACTTTCACGAAGTACCATTTTTAACTCACGCCCTAACTCTCTGGATGCGCCAACAAAATTGGTACCATTATCCGAAAATATAGTCTTAGGGCAACCACGACGAGAAATAAATATATTAAGGGCGGCCAAAAACGTTGCCGTTGATAAATCTGAGGTGGCTTCCAAATGCACTGCTTTTGTAGAAAAGCAAACAAATACACACATATAACCCTTTGTAATTTTACAACATCGACCTGTAAATGACCTTATATCAAAAGGACCAGCGAAATCTATGCCTGTAGTGGCGAATGGTCTGGTAATGGCTGTTCTCTCCGGAGGCAGAGATGCCATAATTTGGGAACAAGTTCTTTTTTTCTCTAAAATGCAAGGTTTACATTGTCTTACAACTTTACGAATTAAGGAAGTTGCTCGAGGTAGCCAATATTGCATGCGTAACATGCGCAAAACTAACTGAATTCCACCGTGAATGGAAATACTGTGCAACTGTGGTACCAAAAGAGTAGAAAACTTGCTGGTAAGGTAACAAAATAGGATGTCTTTCGGAATAAGACAGAGTTTGCGATTGAGATAATCGGCCATTGAGTCGCATAACTCCTTTATTGTCTATAAAAGGATTCAATGATAAGAGTGAACTTTTGGAATCTATCGACCTACCATTCAACAAACAATTATATTCTTCCGCATAGTGCACCTTCTGCGCTGTCATAGCAAGGCGTAATCTAACCATATTTATTTCAGAGGTCGTTGGATATTTTTCTTGGAATGTATGTCGACCTTTATGGTCGACATACATACATAAAGCGTAACGCTTTATCTAAATTAGAAAAGTCTTCTAAAACATCCTCATATTGCGAAAAGAATGATACATGGCACTTTACAGCGCGTTTTTCAATGTCTGTA
>NW_026875766.1:0-18287 GCF_032173495.1 Musca vetustissima | reverse complement strand
CATTAACGGCAACTTTACGTTCTAACTTTATGTCGATATCCTCCGCAGGTTAAATGATTACGACAGACTCTTAGAACCAAACCCAAAACGCGGAACAAATTAGATAACTATTTTAATATAAAAAGGGGGTTATATGGGGACTACCCCAAAAAGGGGGCGAATATAAATAATTATTGGTAGGGAGATTTGTTGCCATATACGACTACAAAATACCAAATTGCAGCGAATTCGGCTGAAAAACGCGCTCAATAACCCCAAAAATACCAAATATTGGGATACCCTTATGGGTGGCTACCCAAAAAATGGACCTATATTCATAATTTTTTGTGGAGAAATTTGGTACCTATTAGGAACTCAAACTACTAAATTACAGTAGTAATTTATTCGGTATTCGGTGGAAAAATACGATCAAAACCCCCAAAATACTGAAAATTAGAAGGTGCCGTTATATGGGGGCTACCAGAAAAAGTGGATCTATACACATAATTTTTTGTGGAGACACTTAGTACCCAATAAGAACCCAAAATATCAAATTTCAGCGAATTCTGTTGAAAACGCGCTTAAGAACCTCAAAATACCGAAAATTGTGGGGTATCCTTATATGGGAGCTATGCCTAAACGTGAACCGATATATCCCATCTTCGAACTTGACCTGCCTGCAGACAAAAGTCAACCCTATGCAAAATTTCAGCACCCTATCTCAATTCCTTCAGAAGATAGCGTGATTACAACAGACGGACGGACGGACGGCCAGACGGACATGCCTAGATCGTCTTAGAATTTTACCCTGATCAAGAATATATATACTTTATAGGGTCGGAAATGAATATTTCGATGAGTTACAAACGGAATGAGAAAATTAATATACCCTCCATACTATGGTGGAGGGTATAAAAAAACTATAAAAAGGACATTCGGGGTAGATTCGGCATTTTAAAGTGGGGCACATATTCGGCCATATACAGATAGTGCAATATTATTTCCTTAAACTGTTTTTGAGTTTGTCATTATAAATAATCCCCAAAGCGAAAGTATTTAGGGACAGTGTTGAACCATTTACAATAAATCGGACGAAAATATATATGAGAGCTATATCTAAATCTGAACCGATTTTTCCAATTTCAATAGGGTTCGTCCTTGGGCCCAATAAGTGACCTATGCCAAATTTCATCCAATTCGGACCATAAATGCGACCATGTGCGACATGGACAGACAGACGGACGGACGGACAGACATGCATAAATTGACTCAGAAAGCGATTCTATGCATATTTTCAAAGGGAAATATGGGTCTATCTCGATTCCTTTTGCCTGTTACAAACATATGCACAAAGAAATAATACCCTGTACCACAGTGTGGTGAAGGGTATAAAAACATTAATCACAACTATTGGGGGGTCCAGGTGTTATTCTACTCCCCATCTAGCAAAACAAATAAAAACCAATGTAATGTTAAGAGAGTGTACGATAAAAACGTACCAACAGGACATAAAGGGAGTTCTAGACAACACCAGAGTAGTTTTGTGAAATTTTAATTTATGTCAAACCATAAATCACATTGAAGAATTATGATATCCTTTGCTATTCAAGAACAGGTATTTATCTATGTGTCAGAGTGGCAGTGGCAATAAGAGTGGGAGGAAAAAACTACACAAGGCCATAAATATGAAAATAAAATAGTAGGATATTAAAGGACCATTTACCGAATACCCAACCAACCGACTGACTGGACGACAAACGAATGAAAATTTAATAATAACATGAATGGGATTTCTATTCCGGAATCATTCATTTGCCTTTAGTGTGTAATGAGAATTGAATACGAGAAAATGTTAAAAGGATTACGTAGAGTATTATGTATAAAGTGTATGAGTGTGAGAGGTTATGATATCTGCTGACAGGCTGGACTTGATATTCATCTTTGCATAAAACCATTTGGAAATTGCACAGATGCAGGATAGCATCGAATATTTCGAATTGATGTTTGATTTGAGCCAGATAGATTAACACTATTTGTACTATTTTGAAATGTATATAAATGACATTGAAGTTAGCAAATCATTCCCATAATAGCAGAAAAGTTTTCATATTATCTGAAATCTGTCATTTTGTGGATATGCAATATTGAACAAAGGAGGAAAACTTACTTAAGGGAACACCCCCCCCCCCCTTCACGATTTTAATTTTTCAAGATTTTCAATGGGCTGGTAAATGATTACAAATGCTTGTTAAGGTTTGTAACTTTGCACATATATATTTGAAGATTTAAAAGAGAAGAAAAATAATTTACAAAAAAAATTTTGTTATTGTTTTGTTGTTGTTTTTTGTAATTAAAGAGAAGACTTCGCTCTAAAATTAACAAAATGGTGGACCTTGGAAAAAATATTTTTGGAAAATCGCCGATTTTTTTACCAAAAACCAAGTTAAAAAACAAGGAGGATCTTCACCGATTGGCTTTATCATAGTTCATACGAGAGCCATACACTCCCAGAGAAACGTTGCAAAATTTGGATTATTAGTTTTTGAGTTATCGTGCCCACCATTCGCAAAAAAATGTTTAGAGAAAAACGCGTTTAAAGTTTGGCCCTATCACTTGATGCTGACACAATAAATCGGCTATATCTTCAAGAGTTCTTGAGATTTTCACTTGAAATTTTGTAGAGACATTCTTGAATCAGTGTAGATTCGAATTATATCAACAAAAATTTTGAGCCCGACAATGGGGGGGGGGGTCCCTTAAATCATTGATATTTATTACAGTATTATATTTTATTAAAAATATTATTAAAAACCAACGCCTGTCTTAGATAAATATGTTATTAAAATCCACGCAGGAAGTAGTACGAAAAAAATTATAAAAATTGCAACCAACTTTAAGAATATTTTATAAAAATCCCGGTTAACGTTTTTGAAAAAACAAAAAATATTTTATAAACATTTACGCCAGTCCAAGTCTTTGAAAAGGTTTACGATATCTATTATCTATTATCCCAATTATCCTTGATTTGTTACAATTTCCTCTTTTATTTAACTTTCATAGCTTTTGGCTTCAGTGGCAGCCATTTACCATATTTACACTTAACTATGTATTGCCCTATTTGGTCTGAATTATTCCTAATAGTGGCTATTAATAATGAACGGTATAATTGATAAACGTATGAGAGACGAAAGAGAAATCATTGCAATTAATTATAATTATTCATTAGAAAAATAAAAGCAAATGCATACGATAGACGAATGAGTGATATTAATTAATTGTGTACTGCTAACAATTATACGCACTGTGGTCCTAATAAAATATTTAACTTTAAATAAGTTGACATTAACAGATGACCTTAATGATCTCAGAATTTTCCTTATTTCAACGTCCATGTATTTGAGTCCTTTCACAAATTCATATATATATATATATATATATATATATATATATCATATTTTGATTAAAACAAACATAAACATACTTTTGTGACACACCACAAATGTTAAACCGTCAATAACAACAACAACAACGTGTTAAAAGGAAATACAAACGAACACACAAAAATTTGTTTTGTAGAGAGCGTTGAAGAAAAGCATAATTAAAGCAAATAAGTTGTTGTTTGGTTTGTTTTCAAAAGAACGCAGTGTTAAACCAGCTGCGGTATGAACAACAGCAACAAAAATCAACGGTTTTAGACCAAAACAATTTTTTTGGAAAGTCATGAGGCATTTAAAATACAGACACACACAAAAATCCTGCAAACTGGCTCATTAACTAAAATAGCAAAAAAAGAAGAAATAATGAAAGAAGAAAAAAATGAAGAGGAATAAACGTTGTAGGAAATGAAGCAATTGAAATGTTGGCCAAAAAATATTTTCTTACAGGAAGAAATAAATGAAAAACGAGGAGTGGTTAACACGTTGACGGACAGTTACGTCTATAGCCGTCAAGTTCAAGTTCACTATGTGACATGACGGCTGTAGCTGCACAAATGTGCATTTACCAGCGTACAAGTAGAAGCCTAGTGTCATGTTTTCGAATTTCACTTGTTTCTACTGTCAGTCAACGTGTTAAATACATTTATATGAGAAGTTACTATTGGAACCTTTTTTAATGGATATTTCTATGAGAATTTTCAGAAAATGGATTTTGAAAAGACTATTGTTTGTCAACAACAACAGAATGTGGATTTTTAAGAAACATTTTTTTATCAGGACAAACAAAGCAAGGATTCTTAAAACAATTTTTTTTTACCGAGAGCATGATTTTTAAACTATTTTTGTCCCAAGGTCTGTCCACGTAACATTACAACATATTTTAAAAAAGCAATAACCATAAAACATATTTCTTGAAAAAAATGGGTTTTAAGAAATCTAACCTAGCAATAGTCTTTAAAAAATTTTATTTACAAATAGCTTTGGGAAAAATATTTTTAAAAAAATCGACACTGAAAAATATTCGTAAAACATCTAAGGTAGCAGTAGTCCTTGAGAAATATTTAAAACAACTCTACACTTTCCACAGTCCTTACAAAATATTTCTAAAAATCCACAACGTCAACAGTCCTTGAAAAAAATTACTCTGGCAATAGTCCATGAATACAATAGTCTTTGAGAACAATATTTTCAAAAAATCGTAGAAAAATATAAAACTTAAGCTCGCAATTCTCCTTTAAAAGTTATTTTATAATATCTAGGCTCGCATTGTCCTTAACACTAGAAAGACTGAAATTTTTGTATATGCCTATATGGCCTAAAATCGGTCAAAATGACCTCATTCTGAAAGAATTTTTATTGTGTAAAGACATTTTTAAAGAAAGAAACAAAATTAATATCGGATTTATATTCAAATATTTTGAATTTGGTTTTCTCAGAAGAGAGATACCTACAAAGTCAGTGTATCAATTATCATGAACCTACCCAATGTCAGGCTCTTGCCATAAACCGTAGATTTGGAATCCCTTTTTGCTCCCTTATAGATATTTATCAACTTACTATATTTATCAATTTGGGAGGTAATATTAATTAATTTCAATACAAATAAGCAAAGAACAGTTATAAGCTACGTTGGAGTTGACTACGTGAATTATTAGAAAATAAGTATTTTCATGCTATTAAAGGGCAGATTCGGCGTTTACAAATTTTGCAATGTCCTTGAAAGTAGTTGTTTTTCCGTGGCCTTTGAAATCCGGACTTAAAAAAGTAGTTTTTTATCCCCCTTAGTTATCGTATTATTATCTAAGGCCCGCCAAAAATAACACAGTTTATAAGAACATTTAATTTTTACTCTACTAAAATAAAAGCAAATGCATACGATAGACGAATGAGTGATATTAATTAATTGTGTACTGCTAACAATTATACGCACTGTGGTCCTAATAAAATATTTAACTTTAAATAAGTTGACATTAACAGATGACCTTAATGATCTCAGAATTTTCCTTATTTCAACGTCCTTGAGTCCTTTCACAAATTCAAATATATATATATATATATATATATATATATCATATTTTGATTAAAACAAACATAAACATACTTTTGTGACACACCACAAATGTTAAACCGTCAAAAACAACAACAACGTGTTAAAAGGAAATACAAACGAACACACATAATTAAAGCAAATAAGTTGTTGTTTGGTTTGTTTTCAAAAGAGCGCAGTGTTAAACCAGCTGCGGTATGAACAACAGCAACAAAAATCAACGGTTTTAGACCAAACAATTTTTTTGGAAAGTCATGAGGCATTTAAAACACAAACACACACAAAAATCCTGCAAACTGGCTCATTAACTAAAATAGCAAAAAAAAAAAAGAAGAAATGATGAAAGAAGAAAAAATGAAGAGGAATAAACGTTGTAGGAAATGAAGCAATTGAAATGTTGGCCAAAAAATATTTTCTTACAGGAAGAAATAAATGAAAAACGAGGAGTGGTTAACACGTTGACGGACAGTTACGTCTATAGCCGTCAAGTTCAAGTTCAATATGTGACATGACGGCTGTAGCTGCACAAATGTGCATTTACCAGCGTACAAGTAGAAGCCTAGTGTCATGTTTTCGAATTTCACTTGTTTCTACTGTCAGTCAACGTGTTAAATACATTTATATGAGAAGTTACTATTGGAACTAAAAAAGGGGCTTTTTAAATGGATATTTCTATGAGAATTTTCAGAAAATGGATTTTGAAAAGACTATAGTTTGTCAACAACAACAGAATGTGGATTTTTAAGAAACATTTTTTTATCAGGACAAACAAAGCAAGGATTCTTAAAACAAAATTTTTTTACCGAGAGCATGATTTTTAAACAATTTTTGTCCCAAGGTCTGTCCACGTAACATTACAACATATTTTAAAAAGCAATAACCATAAAACATATTTCTTGAAAAAAATAGGTTTTAAGAAATCTAACCTAGCAATAGTCTTTAAAAAATTTTGTTTACAAATAGCCTTGGGAAAAATATTTTTAAAAAAATCGACACTGAAAAATATTCGTAAAACATCTAAGGTAGCAGTAGTCCTTGAGAAATATTTAAAACAACTCTACACTTTCCACAGTCCTTACAAAATATTTCTAAAAATCCACAACGTCAACAGTCCTTGAAAAAAATTACTCTGGCAATAGTCCATGAATACAATAGTCTTTGAGAACAATATTTTCAAAAAATCGTAGAAAAATATAAAACTTAAGCTCGCAATTCTCCTTTAAAAGTTATTTTATAATATCTAGGCTCGCATTGTCCTTAACACTAGAAAGACTGAAATTTTTGTATATGCCTATATGGCCTAAAATCGGTCAAAATGACCTCATTCTGAAAGAATTTTTATTGTGTAAAGACATTTTTAAAGAAAGAAACAAAATTAATATCGGATTTATATTCAAATATTTTGAATTTGGTTTTCTCAGAAGAGAGATACCTACAAAGTCAGTGTATCAATTATCATGAACCTACCCAATGTAAGGCTCTTGCCATAAACCGTAGATTTGGAATCCCTTTTTGCTCCCTTATAGATATTTATCAACTTACTATATTTATCAATTTGGGAGGTAATATTAATTAATTTCAATACAAATAAGCAAAGAACAGTTATAAGCTACGTTGGAGTTGACTACGTGAATTATTAGAAAATAAGTATTTTCATGCTATTAAAGGGCAGATTCGGCGTTTACAAATTTTGCAATGTCCTTGAAAGTAGTTGTTTTTCCGTGGCCTTTGAAATCCGGACTTAAAAAAGTAGTTTTTTATCCCCCTTAGTTATCGTATTATTATCTAAGGCCCGCCAAAAATAACACAGTTTATAAGAACATTTAATTTTTACTCTACTATTGGAAAACACAATATTACAGCAGATTTTTATACACGAAATAAAAAATCTAAAAACTTGTTATTGTCATATGTGCAGCAATAATTATAAAAAACTACTAACTTTAACATCTAGTAAAAAACCCTTTCTGATATATGATTGAAAAAAAAAAACAAGAATAGACAGATAGGTCTCAAAACTTTCCACCGGTCTGTTCTGGTTATGGCATTTTTTGTGATAGACTAACAAGGGATGATGAAAAAGCAATACAGAAAATTGAACAAATAAAATAATCTGCAAATAAAACTAAAAAATAGAACCAACATTTTTACTAAACCTCCATCATCAAGAAAAACAGAATTTAAATGGAAAACTTTAGCAATAATTAAATTGTTTAGAGTATAGTGTTTTTTGTTTTGAAACTTTTAGAGCAATATCAAAAAAAGTTTTTTTAAGCAGCCGCAAAAAATATCCAGAGAATTAGCTGACACAAAAAGTATATTGTTAATAACAAAACATTAACCTATGGCAAAGTTATCAGTGCCTGAAATGTTTGCTATAAAAAGATAGTATAAAAACATAAAAACCAGTAAGGAAAATAGAAAAGTCTGACGGGACCGACTATATGATACCCTTCACCACTTCGGGTATATTCAACAGATGCCATTGATATGAAATTGGATGAACTAAAATATGTAATATACATCTAAATGTGAACCGACTTAGATCAATCCGTAAATATGTCATACTATAACCAAATATTAACAAATCTTGCCACACGTTAGACTCTATTAACCTCAGTACGTTGTGCACATCGGCCATATTCTGTGTCTACCGGCCATATTGTGGGTCCGAGGTGCATCACTTACTTGATCGGAGAAAAATATACATAGGAACTTTATCGAAATCTATACCGATTCCAACAAAACTTGACACATGTGGGACTACACTAACTTTAGTATATTGTGCAAAATTTTGTCCCAATCGACCTTGCATTGGGCCTTTGGTGCACCATTAACTTAAAATCGAGAGCTATATCTAAATCTCAACGGATTTCAATGACACTTTCCTCACGATAGGTTATACTAACATCAGTGCGTTGTGCAAAATTTTGTGTCAATCGGTTTAACTTTGGGACTCTAATGTACTATTTACATTAAATCGGACGATGTAGGCTATATCTATGTTAGCTATATTTAAATTTTATCCGATTTAAATAAAACTTTGCATACATTAATCTGGACCTAATTCAGTACGCTGTGCAAAATTGTGTGGCAATTGGGCTAACATTGGGTCTTTAGTGTACCATTTACTTAAAATCGCACACAATTTTGTACAATGTACTAAAGTTGATATATATTAATACCTTGCAAGTGTCGTTAAAAGGGGTTTAGATTGTTTGTCCGATTGACACGAAATTTTTCACAACGTATCAAATTGAAACTAGAATGAATTTATTGCGTTTTTTGGTTTGTATTTGAAATTGGTACATACATATTTCATCTCAATGTTCCTTCGAGGGAACATAAACATCAAATTTTTAGGATACATATTTAACCAGTAAGGAAAGTAGTAAAGTCGGGCTGGGCCGACTATATGATACCCTTCACCACTTTGGGTATATTCTACATATGTATCCAGCTTAGCAACATCATTTTAGACTTAATTCAGTACTTCAGTAGTGTTGGCGGTTTATTTGGGATACCATTTGTATTTTGTTTTTATAAAAAAGAACAATTTATTTATGAGGAATGTATGGCATTGATTGCCCAGGGGTAAGGCAGGGAAGACTATAGTTTCGGATCACGCCACAGATCCTCATAAGTTCCCTTAGTTTTCTGTTGGGATATTCTCCCCAGAAGCTATTGCTTCTATACAAAAAACCTTTCAAACCCAAATGTCTCTTGTAACAACGCGAAGTACTTAGCTGACCAACGTACCCTATACCAAAATTCGTGCGAATCGAAAGATATATAGGGACTTTGGTGCACCAATTACATAAAATCGGACGAAAATATATATGGGAGCTATATCTAAATCTGAACCGATTTTCACGAAACTTTGCAACATCATTCTAGACTTAATTCAGTACGCTATGCCAAAATTCGTGCAAATGAAAAGATTTCCAGGGACTTTGGTGCACCAATTACCTACAATCGGGCGAAAATATATATGGGAGCTATATCTAAATCTAAACCGATTTTCATGAAACCTAGCACAAATTATTACAGTTTCAAATGTCAGTACACTATGCCAAATTTCGTGCAAATCGAAAGATATATAGGGACTTTTGTACACAATTTACTTTAAATCGGACGAAGATATATATGGGAGCTATATCTAAATCTGAACCGATTTTCACGAAAATTTGCATACATCATTCTAGACCTTATTCATTACGCTGTGCCAAATTTCGTGCAAATCGAAAGATATATAGGGGCTTTGGTACACAATTTACCTTAAATCGGACGAAGATATATATGGGAGCTATATCTAAATCTGAACCGATTTTTATGAAATTTTACACACATCATTCTTGACCTAATTCATTACTCTGTGCCAATTTTCGTGCAAATCGAATGGTATATAGGGACTTTGGTACACCATTTACCTTAAATCGGACGAAGATATATATGGGAGCTATATCTAAATCTGAACCGATTTTCACGAAACTTGGCATACATCAGTATAGACCTTATTCATTACGCTGTGCCAAATTTCGTGCAAATCGAAGGGTATATAGGGACTTTGGTACACAAATTACCTTAAATCGGACGAACATATATATGGGAGCTATATCTAAATCTGAACCGATTTTTATGAAATTTTACACACATCATTCTAGACCTAATTCATTACGCTGTGCCAATTTTCGTGCAAATCGAATGGTATATAGGGACTTTGGTACACCATTTACCATAAATCGGAGGAAGATATATATGGGAGCTATATCTAAATCTGAACTGATTTTCACGAAACTTGGCATACATCAGTCTAGACCTTATTCATTACGCTGTGCCAAATTTCGTGCAAATCGAAAGATATATAGGGTCTTTGGTATACAATTTACCTTAAATTGGACGAAGATATATATGGGAATATATATCTAAATCTGCACCGATTTTTATGAAATTTTACACACATCATTCTAGACCTAATTCATTACGCTGTGCCAATTTTCGTGCAAATCGAATGGTATATAGGGACTTTGGTACACCATTTACCTTAAATCGGACGAAGATATATATGGGAGCTATATCTAAATCTGAACCGATTTTCACGAAACTTGGCATACATCAGTCTAGACCTTATTCATTACGCTGTGCCAAATTTCGTGCAAATCGAAAGATATATAGGGGCTTTGGTACACAATTTACCTTAAATTGGACGAAGATATATATGGGAGCTATATCTAAATCTGAACCGATTTTTATGAAATTTTACACACATCATTCTAGACCTAATTCATTACGCTGTGCCAATTTTCGTGCAAATCGAAAGAAATATAGGGACCGTTTACATTAAATCGGTTAAATATATATATGGGAGCTATATCTAAATCTGAACCGATTTTTCCCAATTTCAATAGGGTTCGTCCTTGGGCCAAACAAATGAGCTGTGCCAAATTTCATCCAATTCGGATCATAAATGCGACCTGTACTTTGTTTACAATTTTACATCTACAGACGGACAGACGGACGGACGGACGGACATGCATAAATCGACTCAGAAAGTGATTCTATGCATATTCTCAAAAGGAACCATGGGTCTATCTCGATTATTTTTGCCTGTTACAAACATATGCACAAAGACATAATAACCTGTACCACAGTGTGGTGAAGGGTATTAAAATATACCTAAAAGTAAAAAAAAATATACCTATAGTAAAGTCGGTCCAGTCCGACTTTACTACTTCGTTTCTATTTAAGGTGTGAGTCAATTGAAAGTTTTCAGCACATTTAAAATCCAAAATATAAATAAAATGCTTTATTAAGTTTTTAATGTTTTATTATATTTAATATTTTAAAATCAATTCTAAATTTCATACGAGAAAAAGTAGAATCCTGCGACACTACTAAAAACTGCAGAAGCTGTAAAGAAAAATAAAAACATATAACTATTAATATAAATGCAATGACAATAGGGTAAGGTGTAATGCTATATCACAATATTATGGGATATACATATTTATTTATATTAACGTATAAAACATTGTCTTTTTTTTTGCTTAAAACAACCGACAGACTTACATCAATAAATAAACAAGTCATCCTGGAATCAATGCTAAATTTATTTCTCATATAAAGTAAACTTGGCACACGCTATTCGGTATGCTGCAGCACAACATACTGTGCGAAATTTAATATTACTCGGACAACCGTTGATTTTATCGGAGCATTGTCTGCATCTGCACCAATTTTATCATAGCGCAATTACGTCGTTCTAGAAAGCTGTAGTCTTTCCACTAAAAATTATAAAAAAAATTATAATTATAGGTCCACTTTTTTGGTAGCTTCCATATAAGGGTACACTCAATTAGGGACAGTCCCCATATAACCCCTTAATATATTGAATTAGTTAACTGATTTGTTCCGCATTTTGGGTTTGTCGTATATCACCACACACGGGGGATATTTTGTACTGGAGAGTTTGAAATTTTAAGAGGCTTTTGCCTTTTCATCATACTATATTCGGAGGATATCGACATAAAACGAGAACGTCAGGTTCGAGAATGAATTATCGATTTTCGGCATTTGTATACCCTTCACCACTCTGTGGTACAGGGTATTATGTCTTTGTGCATATGTATGTAACAGGCAAAAATAAACGAGATAGACACATGGTTCGTTTTGAGAATATGCATAGAATCACTTTCTGAGTCGAATGTCCGTCTGTCTGTCTGCCTTTCTATGTTAAATTATAAAAAAGTACAGATCGCATTTATGTTCCGATTTTGATGAAATTTGGCACAGCTCATCTATTTGGCCTAGGGACGAACCCTATTGAAATTGAGAAAAATCCGATTTAATATAAATGGTGCACCGATATCTCTATATATCTTTCTATTTGCACGAAATTCGGCATAACACACTGTCTTCAGTGTAGAATGATGTGTGGTAACTTTCGTGGAATTTGATTCAGATTTATATATATTTTCGTCCGATTTATTGTAAATGGTGCATCAAAGTGACTATATACCATTCGATTTTCACGAAATAAATTAGGGGTACTAAATTAGAGGTAGAATTATTTATTTTAAGTTTCGTGAAAATCGGTTCAGATGTAGATATAGCTCCGATATATATTTTCGTCCCATTTTAGGACATTGGTGCAGGTGCAGGCATAGGTTCCATGTATATTTCGAATGGGTGACTGATTGAATAGTGCGTAGTATGTTTGCTTCAAATCGACTTAAATATGTTTGTCGCATTGTACGCAAATTATTCTAAATCTGCGCGAATGAAATGATATTCAGCATTGCAGAAAGGCATGTGTATGGATTGTTAATATAGTCGGTTCACTTGTATCACATATTTAAGTTCGTTCAATTTCATATCAATATTCCTTCGAAAAGGTGACGTCTGTTAGAATACAGATGTAGAATATACCCAAAGTGTTGAAGGGTTTCATATAAGTTTTTTAACTTGAATACTTGGATACTCTTTACCACACTCTGCTACAGGTTATTATATATGGACAGTAGAATATATATATGGAGCTACATCTAAATTTAAACCCATTTCAACGAAACTTAAGACACGTAATTCTAGAGTCAATGCGGTATGTTGTGCAATATTTCCCGAATTCACTGTAGGTTTTAAGCTAACTGTTATTTTAGGTTCCGTTCACATGGTGTGCAAAAAAAATCGTAGTTAGGGGAGAATTAAAAAAAATATTAAACACACATATTTTGGCACGAAATTTTAGCAACAATTTAAAAATTACACTTTATGCTTTTTTGGCAATATTGGCAACTCCAATCAATAGCATGAGTTTAATTTCCTTGTCTTCTTGTTTACTTCATAAATGCACTATAATTGAAAAACATATTTATTTTTTCCCATTCTTGTTTTTGACATTATTACGTGAAATAGCTTTTGAGGAATTTTCCTCTAATATTTCTTGGGATTTAACGCATTGGGACCAGCGGGCAGCATTCATCACTTTACAAAACACATTCCCCATTAAAAACTAAGGTTTGTCAGAGCAACAACTTTCTTGAAAACGTCCGTTTTTGTTTTGCTCTTGAAATTCGTAGTTGGACTTTTGATACAAACATTTCCGATTGATGGCGAACGAATGTCATGCCTTTGGTTTGCAATATTTTACACTTTGTTTTCTTTTTTTCTTGACCTTTTTGTTTGATGCCTCCTTTGATTGCTGCTTCTACACCAAAAAGAAGCAAATTTGTGTAACTGGTCGTATTGATTTCTGGATTTTTCACCTCCTCACATTTAATTTCTTTCTAGTATAGACGATGTTTTGATTTGCTTATTTGAACGAAAGTGTGTGGAAAAAAATTCGATGTCGTTTCGAAGAAAAATCCTTTCCGTCAACTATTTTTATAATTCCGTATATGTTCACGCTTGTAGAGCGACTGAGTAAAGCTTATGTTGCCGCTGAATCAATGAAATTGTAAACTGTTGTCAGTAAGAGAGTTTGCTGCTCGACTTTGGGGTTGCATGCAACCAACATGGCATTTAACAAATTGTCTCTCAAAAATCTGTCTTATCCCCATTAGTTGTTATCCCCCCAGTTGAGTGGGCAAGATGTTGCTACCTCATTTGGAGGACATAGAACTTGTTACAGAAGCATTTATAAATATTTGTATCAGTTATTTGTATGCAACATCTGTCAAAGTCCATGTGGTCGTGCTGTGTATTTATTTTGTTTTCTTCGACTTGTTGCTTCTCCATCAATTTGGAGCACAACACAAACTAGGTATTTGTGTTGGTAAGCTGTTTGAAACCCACTCATTGTTCTGAAACAATCAAGAAGCCACAAATGTTATCTGATTAAACATTAAATTAAAAAATAATGGTTGGAAGGAATAAAGTCGGTCGAGGACTTTATTTGATTTTATTGTAATATATACCAATTTTCATCAATTTCAATGGGGTTTTACACGATTTAATAACACTCGCGACCTGCATTTTGATAACAAAAATTCCAAAATAAATGGCTCTGATAGTCGTTTATAAAGATTGCAATATGTTCTTTAGCTTAAAGTTTGTAAAATTGAGTCTACAATTATCATACATGTATGACATACATGTCGATTTCAATGTTAATGTTATATAGAACACAGAATAATGTTGGAGCATGTGGGGAGAGTAAGAGTGATATATATATATATATATATATACTCTTTCTCTCCCAGTAGGGAGTATCTCTCCACCGCATTTTTGTTTACATTCTCAGCACAAAGATGCCGGTAATTTAAGCTTTAGCTATTTGTTCATCTTTCTCACATTTCAGGCACAACAAACATTCATGACTACAATGTTTATGTTGGATACAAAGGCATGTCTTATCAAGTACCCGTACTCGTTGAAACCAGTAAGGAGAGTAGTAAAGCCGGACTGGGCCGACCATATGATACCCTTCACTACTTTTAGTATATTCAAAACATGTATCCTATTAGACGTCGCCTTTTCGAAGGAAAATTGACATGAAACGAACTTAAATATGTAATATTTATATACATATGTGAACCGACTTAAATCAATCCATCATTCTGCAGCTTATGCTAAATTTTATTGTTTCGAGAAGATTTATCTATTCGATTTTTAATCTATAAATTATTTGGTGCATAATTAACATGAAGTGGGTGGAAAATATATCCAAGTGCAATATCTACAAATAAACCAATTTAAATAAAACGCAGTAACGTCTACTCTTAATTTTACACGTTGCACAAAATTACGGAGACATAATACCCTGTACCACAGTATGGTGAAAGTTATAAAGTCGGAGGGTTGATACATGGTACAGAGAAAACACTAGGTTTGGCGTACGGCACAGAATTGCGTCAAAAATGACGTGTTTTAGGTTTGTTGAATTTGGTCCAGATTTAAGCAATTAAGCATCAAGTTGCCCTTTGGTTTCTTATGGCATTCCCGAATTTTAAATATTTTAGATATAGCTCCCATATATATTTTCGTCCGATTTAAGGTAAATGAGGTACCAAAGTCCCTAAATATCTTTCGTTTGGCACAAAATTTGGTACAGCCAACTGAATTAGGTCTAGAATGATATGTGCCAAGTTTCGTGAAAATCGGTTCAAATTTAGATATAGCTCCCATATATAGTTTCGCCTGATTTTAGGTAAATGGTGCACCAAATTAGTATAAATTAATTTTGGTGTAGCGTATTGAATTAAGTCTAGAATGACGTGTGCTAAGTTTCGTGAAAATCGGTTCAGATTTAGATATAGCTCCCATATATAGCTTCACCCTATATATCTTTCGATTTGCACGAAATTTGGTATAGCCTACTGAATAAGGTCTAGAATGATGTGTGCTAAGTTTCGTGAAAAACGGTTCAGATTTAGATATAGCTCCCATATATATTTTCGTCCGATTTAAGGTAAATGGGGTACCAAAGTCCCTATATATCTTTCGATTTGCATGAAACTTGGTATAGCCTACTGAATTAGGTCTTGAATGGTGTGTGTTAAGTTTCCTGAAAATCGGTTCAGATTTAGATATAGCTCCCATATATAGTTTCGGCCGATTTTATGTAAATGGTGCACCAAAGTCCCTGAACATTATTTGATTTGCACGAATTTTGTCATTGAGTACCGAATTACGTCTAGAATGACGTGTGCTAAGTTTCGTGAAATTCGGTTCAGATTTATATATAGCTCCCATACATAGTTTCGCCCGATTTTAGGTAAATGTTCTACCAATTTCCCTGTATATCTTTCGATTTGCACAAAATTTGGTATAGCATATTGAATTAGGTCTAGAATGATGTGTGCTTAGATTCGTTAAAATCGATCTAGATTTACAATTAGCTCCCATATATAGTTCTGCACGATTTTAGGTAAATTTTGCACCAAAGTCCCTGAAAATAATTAGATTTGTTCGAATTGTGGCATAGCGTATTGAATTAAGTCTAGAATGACGAGTGCTAAGTTTCGTTGAAATCGGTTCAGATTTAGATATAGCTTCCATACATAGTTTCGTCCGATTTTAGGTAAATGGTGCACCAAAGTCTCTGAAAATCATTCGATTTGCACGAATTTGGAATTAAGTCTGGAATGATGTGTACACCTTCTATATATATTTTCGTCCGATTTTAAGTAAATTGTGCACTAAAGATTTACAGCTAGGCCGATTGACACAACGTATTGAAGTTAGTATAAATTAATCTCTGGCAAATTTACCTCAAATCGTAGGTTCCATATATAATTTCGACTTATTTATTGAGATTAAATTTTCAACAGTGCAGCATACCGAATAGCGTGTGTCAAGTTTGCTTTAAATCGATTTACACAAATCTGTCCCACTGTGCGCAAACGACTCTAAACTTGCCCAAATGAAATGAAATTTAGCATAGGTTCCAGAAAGATATAAAAATCACATATTTAAGTTCGTTAATTTTCATGTCAAAATTCCTTCAAAAAGGCGACGTTCAACTTTTTTTGGGGGACTAAATTAAAAGTGTAAGATGGAAAAAAACAAACTGCAACTCGAACAAACTAGGATAGTTAAAACACATCAATGCCATTAAATGCTTACGATAGGCAACATAGTCGAACTAACATTCCAGCGTATGTTAGTTTTTAGCACCGAAACTGCAGTTGTTACAAGTCCATAGTTTTTGGCTTGAGACTAAACAAAAATTCTGATGGAGTATTTCCTTTTGAACATGACAATCATGTGCTGTAAAATGAAAGGAAATGGAAAACCTGTAAGGAAAGTACTAAAGTAGGACGGGGTATATTTAACAGATGCGTCCTAACATACGTCGCATTTTGGAAAGGCCATGGCCACGAAATCACACGAATTAAATATGTGATCTTTATCTATATGTGAATCGACTTAAGGGAACCCCACCCATTCTCGATTTTTTTATAGGCTGGTAAATCAATACCAATGCTTGTTAAGGTTCGTAACTTTACACATATATAATTGAAGATTTAAAAGAGAAGAAAAATAATTTACAAAAAAAAATTGTTATTGTTTTGTTGTTGTTTTTTGTAATTAAAGAAAGGTCCTTATTTTCGATGGAGGGTATGATAACTCCTCACTGGAACATCGGAATCCGAAAATTCCAACGGTGTTAGAAAGAGTACATGTCTGGCTCTCGTATGAACTAGGATTATTGACTTCGCTCTAAAATTAACAAAATGGTGGACCTTTGAAAAAATATTTTTGGAAAATCGCCGATTTTTTACCAAAACCTAAGTCAAAAAATAAGGAAGATCTTCACCGATTCCTAGTTCATACGATAGCTACACACTCACAGAGAAACGTGTACAAATTTGAAGTCGATTGGGTTATTAGTTTTTGAGTTATCGTGCCCGCCATTCGCAAAAAAAATGTTTAGAGAAAAACGCGTTTAAAGTTTGAGAAGCCGTTCAACCGCCACTCGATGCTGACACAATAAATAGTCTATATCTTCAAGACTTCTTGAGATTTTTGTAGGGACATTATTTAGTTAGTATAGATTCGAATTATATCAACAAAATGTTTGACCCCGAGAATGGGGGGGTCCCCTTAAATCAATCTTGCACATGTCATTATTTTATTCGAGTACATTGAAGTCAACGATAGATAGTAGATTACGTCGGCTTCACGATTCTAGGAGAATCTTGCAATTGGTTTTAATTAGGCAATTCGGTTTTGGGTGAATATACAACCACTAAAATAGTTTATGGACGTCCATGTTTGATACTTAGAATGTTTTTGTAGGTTGAAAACATTTTTGCCGAATATTATTTATACAGGTCCATGGTTGTGGAAGGCACCAGCAGATGGGGATCTATATTGCTCAC
>NW_026875765.1:0-18246 GCF_032173495.1 Musca vetustissima | reverse complement strand
TGATAAGTATGGGTCCACTTTTTCTGGTAGCCCCCATATAACGGTACTTCCTAATTTTCAGTATTTTGGGGGTTTTGGCCGTATTTTTCCACCGAATTTGCTGTAATTTAGTATTTTGAGTTTTTAGAAGGTACCAAATCTTTCTACTAAAAATTATGTATATAGGTTCATTTTTTCGGATAGCCCCCATAAAAGGGTACCCCCAATTTTCGGTATTTTAGGGTTCTTGAGCACATTTTTAAACCGAATTTGCTGCAATTTGGTATTTTGTAGTCGTATGTGATAAAAAATCTTTCTACCAAAAATTGTTAATATTCGCCCCCTTTTTGGAGTAGTCCCCATATAACCCCCTTTTTTATATTAAAATAGTTATCTGATTTGTTCCGCGTTTTGAGTTTGGTTCTAAGACTCTATGGTAATCATTTCACCTGCGGGGGATAATGAACTATATCCGTATTTAGACCTAGCCCCTGTGTGGAGCTTTCAGAAGGAGTGTACCGATATTCCCCATCTTCGAATTTGAATTATCAATTAAAAATTTCTAGTATCTGTCAGCATATCTATGGTAGAGGGTATACAAAGTTCTACCCGGCCGAACTTATCGCTTTTTCACTATTATGCAAAGCTAAAAGTAGAAGAAAAGAAAATTAAAATTATTAATTAGTTTAAATATTTGTGTTTATAAGTAATAAATATTATTCAATTGAGCCAATGTGTGTTGGTAAGAAAGGGAAGCAGGACAAAGGTGATATGTCGGTTGGTTAATACAGAGACGTTTTGGTGGTCGTGAAATGGGGCTTCTGGGTTTCAAGGAGCGTAAGGATGGGAGAGTAGAGAAGGGGGACCGGTATCCTGGTTCCCAAATGAAACGTTGGATATCTGTTCTCATTGTCAGGGTTGCTTAGTCCATGTCAGTCATCCGTTTGTTTACCATCCGGTTTAAAAACCACGACCCATAACAGATATTGCCGGGGCTGCCACGGTGTGTCCCTACACACCGTGACAATACCTAAGGTGCTTCAAGTTTTGTTGATATCGGTTCAGATTAAGATATAAGTCCCATATAAATTCGTCCGATTCTAAGTAAATAATTTACCAATTAAAATTAGTCTGCTTAGCAAAAAATTTGTACAACGTACTAAAGTTGGTATAACCTAACATATGGAAAGTTTCGTTGAAAGTCAGTTCAGAGTAAAATATGAATGATTTATGCTTATTTTTATTGAAATCAGATCAGTTTTATATATAGCTCCTATATATATATATATATATATATATGATCAAGGACAACGCCTATAATTTGCGGTAATGTTCAGATAATAATTTTGGGATGAAGTGCACCGAAACTTATTTTTATTGTGTTTTTCAGCGGTTCAAGTCAACCAAGACCTTTCTGTGTAAAATGAACAAAATTGAATATTATGATATAAAACATAATTCGAAATAGATGTCATGGCAAGAAATAGGAGCTATTGACTTCTAATCTGTTAAGAGAATGAAAATATCGCGAAATATTGCCCAATCTTGGAATATAGATCTGCAATAAGTTAGAGTTCCGTGGTAGTTGTGTAGGGTATCATATGGTCGGCCCCGTCTGACTATACTGCTCCGCTCACTGGTTATATGTAGATATATATATATATATATATAAATTCGAATCCTATATGGAGACAATTGCGCATTAGATGCTCTAGGTGTCTAACTTATATGTGCTTTTATTGTTCCTCAAATATATTGTTCATGATGTGAGAAATGTTGCCATTTGTTGTTTTAATTGCAGTGGGAAGAGTTTTACTTACGAAAATTTTGAGAAAACCCTAAAAAACATAACTCAAGAACGTCTGCACCAATTTTGACGATTCCAAAGACTTGTGAATCTTCTGTGATCAAAATAGGAATAGTAATTATGCCATCCATACTTATGTTAGGTGCAGTGTTGCCAATTTAGCGTTTTTAGTGGTAGATTTAAATCTTTTGGAACTCGTTTAGCACCAAAAAAAATTGATCTAGCACCTATCACTTTTTTAGCACATTTTAATTTCTTAGGAATTCATTTATAAAATTTTGGTTTCAATGCAAAAAATCCCGGTTTTTGATTTCATATTGAATTTTGATTCCCGCTATGAATTTGATTTTCCAATGCTATCCAGCATGTGCCGTGCATTTCAAATTTCTTAAAAAATTGTCGGGTACTTCGTGTGGTGACTATGATATTGTCTGTTGGTAGATTGTTTATTTGGGAAAATGGAAACCCAAATTGAGTAGTACATTTTATGAGAGCGATGTAAAAATGCGTACTCATTTATATTGGGATTGTGCCAGAATAAGGACCAAAATAGGAAAATTCCGACAAACATATTTTTTATATTAAATTCGCTGTTGGGAATGAGATTATGAACCCTTAAAAGTACACAAATGGGACGAAAATTGATAATTGTCTCCATATTTGTACGGAATGTGAAATTACAGTTATTTACCTTAACCAAATTTGGACATTATTAGTATTTATATTTTAGTAGGAAGATTTCAAACCCCATCAAAACAAAAAATAGAAACAATATAGTCAATTCGGTTGCGTGTCCGACGTCCCCAAAATGTCGAATAAGGGGAGGGTACTGCTCTGTGGGGCTACCCCTAAATATGGACCCATATTAATAATTTTTCATAAGGACATGTTTACTTAACAAAATTTAAACAATCAAATTAAAACCATTGCAATTGATGAGGGCTACCCTTAAAATTAGCCCAATATTGATGAGTTCTATTAAGAAGACTATATAACGAGGTAGAACACAATATACTAATATACAGCAATTTAGGTTGAACAAGTGAAACAACGGTAAGTTCGGTCGGGCCGAACTTTGGATACCCTCCAACATAGATATACTGACAGATACTATAAATAAAAAATATAGGGAACATACCAAACAGTGTACATATACCGATATTTGATAACTACTTCAATAAAAAGTAGTGAAAAAGCGTTAAGTTCGGCCGGGCCGGTTATATGGGGACTACCCCTAAAAGAGGGTGAATATTAATAATTTTTAATGGGGAGATTTGTAACCATATACAAAATACCAAATTTCAGCGAATTCGGTTGAAAAACGCGCTCTAGAACCTCAAAATATCAAAAATTGGGGGTACCGTTATATGGGGGCTACCCGAAAAAAATTGACCTATATTTATAATTTTTTGTGGGGAGATGTGCTACCTAACAAGAAATCAAATTACTAAGCTACAGTCAATTCGGTCAAAACCACCCAAAAAATGGAAATTGGGAGGTACCCTTATATGGGGGCAACCAGAAAAAGTGGACCTATATTTATAATTTCAGGTGAGGAAATTTGTAACCAATTAAGAACTCAAAGTACCAAATTTCAGCGAATTCGGTTGAAAACCGCGCTCATGAACCCTAAAATACCGAAAATTGGAGGGTACCCTTATATGGGGGCTACCCGAAAAAATTTAACCTATATTTATAATTTTTAATATAGAGATTTCCTACCCAATAAGAACTCAAAGTACCGAATTCGATCGAAAAATACGGCCAAACCCCCCAAAATACAGCAAAATTGGGGGTACCCTTATATGGGGGCTATCCAAAAATATGGACACTTATTTATAATTTTTAGTGGAGATATTTGCTACCCAATAAGGACTCAATGTACCAAATTGTCCTCAGATGGGTATGGTTGTATCGTCATAGAATTTTGCGGTGATCAAGAATATATATACTTTATAGGGTCGGAAATGATTATTTCTATGAGTTACAAACGGAAAAACAAAATTAATATACCCTCCATACTATGGTGGAGGGTATAAAAATGTGCCTAAAAGCTTAAAAAATATATTGGGGTATGGTGTACTCAAAAAGAACCGATATATTCAATTTCCAATATCAAATCTCATAAAAGTAGTACCAACGTATGTGCAAAATTCCAAAGCTCTGTCTGCAATATTGCAACCTCAATGCGACGGACATGGCTAAATCGGCAACGAATAGCCGTTAAGAATAAATGGGGTTTCTGATTAATATTTCATTATTAAATATTAACAATTTTGTTCTAAACATTTTTAGCACTTTTTTCTGGCACTTTTTTAAATTATATAGCACTATCTAGCATTTTTTCAACAAAGTCTAGCATTTTTCCTCAACAAATTTTTGGCAACACTGGTTACCATATACTACCTCAAAATTCCAAAAACGCAAAATTCCCTTTGCAAAATTTCAGCACCATATCTCAATTCTATTAGAAGATAGCGTGATTACAACAGACGGACGGACAGACATGGCTAGATCGTCTTAGAATTTTACCCTGATCAAGAATATATATACTGTATAGGGTCGGAAATTAATATTTCGATGTGTTACAAACGGAATAACAAAATTAATATACCCTCCATACTATGGTGGAGGGTATAATAAGTTTCTGAAGTATATTTTTTGGATGAACTTCAAACTATACCGAAACACTTCTCTCGCCCCATAGTGCCTGTACATATAATCTGGTCAAAATCGGTAGTTATTGAGTTACGGTGTAAAAACACAAAAAACTAAATATTGCGACATCTGTCGGATGAACTTCAAACTACACAGAAACACTCCTCACGCCCCATAGAGCCTGCACATATTATGTGGTCAAAACCCGTGCAGTAGTTTTTGAGTTTAGCGATCACGAACATACACGTAATTTATATATATATATATATATATATCCTACATGGACACAATTGCGCATTAGATATTCTTGGTCTCTAACTTATATTTTCCTGTATGGCTCCGCGTATTTTTTATTGGGGAAATTTGACATGAATCGACCCACAGTGCGGTGAAGGGTATAAAAATGTGCCCAAATCTCCAAAGGATAATATACGGTGGAGTGTCATTTATGGAGGCTTTTCGGGAGCTTGGGCAAATTTTGTTAGGAAAATTTTCTACTCAATGATCATCCAAAATATTAAATTACAGCCAAAATATAAAACCAAGGAAAACCCGGCAGTGAGCGGAGTAGTATAGTCGGACTGGGCCGACCATACGATACCCTGAACAACTACCATGGAACTCAAACATTCTGCGGATATTTATTCCGAGCCTGGGCAATATTTCGTGATATTTGCACCCTCTTGCCCGATTAGAAGTAAACAGCACCTCTTCCTTACACTGACATATTTTCCATATATTACGAGTATTCAGTACAGTTATTGTCCAGATTCCCTTTCCCGTGTGTTGTGGTGTTCGGCTTTCATTTGCGGTCTATAGATCGACTCGGAAATAACACAAAAAATTAAGTTTTCAGTCCACTTCATTACAAAATTATTATCACTTTCAGTTGAGAGTTCATATCGTAAACTATTCATATCACCACCTGTTTAGTAAAAAGTGATTTTTATACCCTACAAAACTATGTTGTCAGGATATTATAGCTCTGTAGACCCACCTTCAAGTATACCGACCGTCATATCTCGTCTAGCTGAGTCGATCTACAAATGTGTGTCCATCCGTCTGTCCATTATAAATTATAAACACGATACCGGCCACAGTTATGGACCAAACTTCATGAAATTTTGCATATAGCTTGGGATTCTGGCCAATGAAGACCCCTACTGTTTTTGGTAATGATCGGTTAATATTTAGGGGATGAATAAGCATGTCTTTTTTGATAAGGATTGACGTTCTTGAATTATGTTTTTTTTTTTCGTTGGTAAAACTCTTCCCACTCCAATTAAAAACAACCGAAGGAAAATGTGAGTCAAATTGGTGCAGTCGTTATCAATGGAAACATTTTTCACATCATGAAAAATATATTTGAGGAACAATAAAAGCACATATAAGTTAGAGACCTAGAGCATCTAATGCGCAATTGTCTCCATATAGAATTCGAATTTGTATATATCTATCTCTATATATAACCAGTGAGCAGTATAATCGGACGGGGCGCACCTACACAAGTACCACGGAACTCTAAATTATTGCAAATCTATATTCCAACAATGGGCAATATTTCGCGATATTTGCACCCTCTTAACCGATTGTTTTATATCATAATATAAAATTTTTTTCATTTTACACAGAAAGGTCTTGGTTGACTTGACCCGCTGAATAGACCATCAAATTAGTTGGCCAGATTCAGTGTAATATTCTGCTTATAATTGTATTATAAATAAGTTCCGGTCCACTTTATCCCAAAATTATTATCTGAACATCACCGCAAATTATAGGCGTTGTCCTTGATCATAATCGGAACCTCGTGGAAATTTTAAAAGCGATCAGGGCTGTATTTCCGCCCTACAATGTGGTAATGGGTTACTAAATAATATCTGAATACGTAAGCACATGTAAATATTTACATGTAACTCTCATATCCGAGCAAATACGACCATATAGGCCAACAACTTCTCTTGAATATAATATCAATTTCTCGTGTCTATGTCTGAATAATATTAAACCTCTCTAACATTATGGAAGTAGATGAACTAAGGTTCAAGTTTGGAGAACTAAGGTTCTAATGGAAGACCGGTCTAGAAATAGGACTCAGGTCCTTATCGTTGATAACTTACGGAATTCAGACTGTTTTTATACACCAAAGATAACAATTCGGTATTCCAACTTACATGTTCAGTATTTTATTTATATATCGTAAAATGGGATCCGTGCTGTTGTCCGATTGAGTGGTAAATCCAGAAGCAGGTGCCATTTCTCATAATTCACACCAGCAACCACAATGATGGTTGAACAAAAGCTCGGATAAAACATAGTATTTAGAATCGATACATTGTTTACGACAACGTATACGTTCGATATGTTGTTCACCCCTTCCGTAGCATACCAATTATTATTCACATTAATTGGCCACTCATTTGAGTCAATGGGGGAATCTTTTTGCACTTTTTCTAGGAGTCACATTCGCTCAGTTCGGATGCAGAGAGGACTTTCCAGTGGTACGATCGTCGATGTGATCTCGACCTTGTTTACGCTACATTTGCTCACCGTGACTTACTTACAATCTTGGTCTCGTTGTTTAAACATGCATTCTAACTCTCGTTACTAAAACTTCCAATCTCGCTTTCAATCTCGCACGCACGCCTTAAGGTAAAGTTTTGTTTCTTTTCGAAACTCATTAACTAACCAAATAAAGTTTGAAAATACATTTAACAAAAAACTTGTTTATTATCTTTTTCTTTCTTCAATGGGTTTTCTCCCCTTCATCGGTATCACGCCAACACATAGATGTACAATTGTTGCCATATTGACATATACAATAATGGTAAATTAATTCATTTATTTATCGAGTTACAAGACAAATTCAAATATTTTTAATACAACATCTTGACTTTAGAAATTCATTTTGTGTTGTTTGTTCAAATTAATTTCAATTCCTAAATTATGTTAAACTACTTTAAACATCCTCCTGCCTCTTGACATCGCTCAATCATCAAATGTTCCATTTAAACGCTTTAAAGTCATGATGGCCTGTTGTAAGAGTCTGTGTTGTTAAAACATGCTTTGAGACCTCTCAATGATATTTGTAGAATTTAATTTTTTTCTTCTCATAGGAGTAGGAACTCTCTCTCTCTCTCTTGCGTCCTCTGTATAGTATTTTCTCTTCCTCATTCTGAAGTACGGAATCTCCTATCTACTCTATGTGTGGAGTTTCATCTTGCAGATGAGCTCATTCGGTCGACTTCGTGCCCACGCTGGTTAGCCTCTGACATTCTTTGTAAACTTCTCTGACCTTGTAGAATTTGATCGTAGGTAAATGTCTGTAAAGGAGGAAGATGGAGCAAAGTGTGGTGCTCTTCACCACATTTTGCACATGCGTCTTCAGAAAGGCTTTCATAAATTTTGTGGGACCGAGCTAGGCAATATCCATGTTAAGGAATTTCCTACAAAATCTTGATGAGTGGAAACGTTCGCATATAACGCATTTATGAATTTGAGGATATGAAAGAATGAAAAGAAATAGCTATTTCTGTGATGTAACCTAAACGTCATGTAACAGCAAGAGAATGAATGTTAAAGGTAATGAGAAAAGAATATTGGAATACATTTTGATTAGTTATGATAATTATCAGAGAAGAGGGGATACAATCGAGTTATATCTCTAGTTATGTCTACTACTCTTACCAATCCATCAACACCATAATGAACCTTCTTTATTCGACAAATTTTCCATTCACAAGGTTGTAACTGGTCATCTTTTACGATAATCAACTAGTGATTAAGTTTGATATTCTCCATTGGGGATTGCCATTGATATCTGCGCTGTAACTCTGTGATGTATTCATCTTTCCATCGACGAGCAAATTGATGTTGCTGATTTTTTTTGATTTTCCCATCGGCAATTAGGAGATAAATCAACAAATGTTGGTTCGGGTAACGCTACGAGTGGAGCACCTCGTAAAAAATGTCCTGGAGTTAAAGCTGATAGATCATGAAGGTTATCGGTCATTGGGGATAATGTCGAGATCCTCCCATGTGTGGTGCGTTTGGAGGGATAAACGACTAGTGAAGACCTTGCGGAGTGTATTTTTTAATAAATTCATCTGCAGTGCTATTGTTTAAATTCGTATCGCAGCTTTCTTTCAGCTCCAATGAAATTTGTGCCGTTGTCAGACATTACCTTGTGAGGTAACCCTCGGCGACTTACGAAACGAACGAAGGCTTCTAAAAATGATTCGGATGAAAGGTTCGAGCACAGTTCTAGGTGAATTGCTTTCGTGCTAATGCACAAGAATACGCATACATTGCTTTTTTGGTAGATTGCTTGTCGAAGGTTGGAAGTTTTTGTAGAGAAAGGCCATTTTTCGGGAGGACTGCGTAACCACTTTGAACCATACCACCATAACGAATTGTTGAATAGTTCTTCGGGAGTGCAACCAAAAGATCCACGGTCTGCAGGGTTATCATTCGATCGGACATGACGCCATAAATTATTACCAACGTTGCGAATGATTTTTGCAACTCTATTTGCTACGTACGTTTTCCAAGTATACGGGGGTTTTTCTAACCAGCTAAGAGTGATGGATGAATCGCTCCTAAGATATATTTCGTAATTATGCAATGGTAGCCCGACCGTAATATGTTTAACGAACTGTGGGAGAAGAACTGCTCCACAGAGCTCTAAATGGGCAAGACATACTAGATAGATTGGATTGGTTTCAGATACAAGCAATTGTGTATGAATAGAATTTTCTAGACTAACTCTCAGGAAAATAGTTGCACAAAAAGTCTTTCAGAGGCATCACAAAACCCATGTATTTGAGAAACACAAGTTGGAGAAGAATTTATACAGCGAGGAATTTGGAACTTAGATATTTGAGATAAAGATTCCGCAAATTGATTCCACTTTTGCAATGTATGAGACTTAACGTTTTCGTCCCATTGAGTGTCTTCTATCCATAACTGTTAAAGCATAATTTTGGCTACTATAATGACTGGAGATATCCAACCAGCGGGATCAAAAACTTTGGAAACGATTGGAAGAATTTGACGTTTGGTAATAGAATTAGCCGTTGAAGGGGCATCGACTTTATAAAAGAATATGTCCTGCATGGTATTCCACTGAACGCCTAGTTTTTTAGTGCCACTAGTTTCGTAGAACTTCAAAAATTTTGAGTTCAAAATGTTTTGTTCAGACACTGAATTCAGTATTTCAAGATCGTTAGAAGTAATTTTCTTTAGAGGAAATCCAGCTGAATTCAGCATGGATATTAATTGAGATAGGGATTCTATGACAGCTTCTGGGCTATGAGCTCCAGAGAGAACATCGTAACTTAGTGCTAACACTTTGCGGCCTTAAAACTGCATGATGTGGCAATAGAATGAATTGGATGATCCATCTGTTAAACACTCTATAGAATTTGTGAGTTTCATGTGGTTCGGGGAGATATATTCCTGCAAGACGTCATTGTAAGCCTTTGCCATTTCAGGCTTGTTTTTGAGAGATTGTTCCGTTCTTACATATTTTATTGGGGCTTGAGTTCTAGAGGGTGATATAGGTGTTTCAACCTGATAATTGGCTTTGAAGGGAAGTCGAACCATATAGCGACCATCGGCAGTTGTAGTTGTATTTTTTAAATAACGACTCGCAATATTCATCGTTGAACCAATTTTTCTTACACCGTCTAGTAAAGAGATTTGGGATTACATTACTTCCTGGAAGCAAATCAACCTGACTGGGTGAATGGAAATTGGGATCTGCCACGTTTAAACCTTCCACCTCTTCGAGGGCCATGTCGGATTTAGTCATAAAAAAGCTAGGTAAAAGTCGGGTAACTTTATTCACAACTAAAGAGAAAGGTTACATAATAAATTGGAATTTGCCACGATTTGTCCCCCTAAACCCTTTATTTGATAATTTTTACATTCTGTTGGGAGTAGAAGGTGTTGTTGTAATCTTTTTGAAATGAATGATCTTTCAGATCCTTGGTCTAAGAAGGCACGGGCTTTAAATATATCGCCATATATATATTGTTAAATAATTATTGTTTGTAGTCATATGTGTAGTTGCTTGAAGAACTGATGGCTCTTCACACTGGGAAGAAATTGTAGGAATATCACTTGCCAAGTTGTGAGATGATGTGCTTACAAAGTTTGCCTTGGTAGTAGGAGTAATATTTTTGGAGTTTTATTGTGATTTGGAACTGGGAAAGTGCAACAATGTGTGATGGTTTCATTTGCATTCCAGACAAACAAATTTGCTTTTGCAATCTTTCCGTAAATGTTTATAGGAAAGACAATTAAGTTTTGGCTTGTAAGGCTGCTAGACAATCATTTTTTGATGACTGTATTTTTTGTAGAGATTCACTGTTCTCAGAATTTATTACTTTTAAGTTGAACAAAATCCGGAGTTGGTTGTCAACTAGACTTCTCTTATTCTCATAACGACACTCAAGAGCTTCCCACGCTAGAGAAAAGTTATCTCCACACAATTGTATTTGTGAACAATGCCAGCATCCTGACCTTTAACTTTTAGACGTAAATAATAGAGCTTTTGTACAGATGCAAGTTGGGCATGATTTATGTATACCGCTGTGAACATATCCCGAAACTAGGGCCATTCCTGATATCCGCCTTGAAATAGTTCAGTGTCACAGGGTGGGAGCTTAAAGGAAGCGTAGTTGTTGTGATGATCGGGTGTATTTCTCAAAGAAATATTTTCTGGGGGAACAACAAGTGTTTTTTGCAAATCTAATAGTTTAGCCTTAGGTAAGTGCAACGCTTTGGTACATGCGGAATATTTTTTCTTGGGCTGATTCCTTAAAGTTTTCGTCGATTTCTTTGGCATAAGTGAAAATTTTCCGATACGACGTTTGTAACAACACTATAGTTCAATGGTGGGCCAAATTTATTTTAAAATATGTTGAAGAGAAAATAAAAACAAATAAAATCTCAAATGTAATTCATTAAAAATATTGCGGAAAATTTTCCATTAATGTTTTAATGTTCAGCAAAAACAAAGAGCTCGCTAAATGAGAATGTAGTTAATAAAGAGATATATTCTGCAACCCTATTTGTACCCTTTGTAATATCATAGAGAAACATTTAAATGCATTGGAAACGTTTCGTTTCTTCACTCACTGAGAATGTAGATAAAAGAGAGTAATATTTTATTTGTGTGTGTGTGTGTTTTTGTTTTACTTTTTTACGAATATATTGTGTTTGAAGAAAAATGATGGGCAAAATATCTCTTCAAAATATTTTAAGGAAAAATAAACACAAAGAGAATTCTGCGGAATTTAACAAATTTAAAATTTATAAACATAAATGATATTTAAGAACTGCAAAAACCTCTTCATTACAAAAATTGGGAAAACTCGTGGTTAATGTTTATTTTCGTTTTAACAACAAAAAATTCAAAGAGAATGCAGTTGTGTCTGGTTTCCAACTTTGCTGTGGAACAATGGTGTACCGAACTAAACTGAGAGGGAGTGAGTTTACCACAAAACGACTGGCGAAAAGAGAAAAGAAGGGTTTTTGGCTGTTTTGGACATCTGTATTGTGGAACGATACCACGTTTGAGAGAAGTGTTCTTTCATTTATTCACCATTTAACTCTTTTAAATAATTTGTTATTATGATGTTAACGGAGTTTATATGGTCTCTTCATATGTTTCTTTATTTCACCAAGTTATTTTGCAATATTAGTTATGTTATGTTTTTTATATACTTTCCTTGTACAATAATTCCCTTGTACAGAAGGAATTGTTGGGAGAGAAAATTGTGTTATAAACAGAATGTGCAGAGAACATAAATCAACCGAAACCAATCGAACTCTTATTAACAAAGTGTGCCAAAATAAAATCAACATAATTGTTGTGCTCATGATTATTCTTATAATAAATAATATTATGCTAACAAAGATGGCGATTGTCCTTCTTTATGATGTCCTAGAAGTTTAGCTTATAAGAATTTTAAATGAGAATTCTTTATAAATGTGTATTTTAAGAAATGAATGGGTAAAATGGGTCGCTAATCGGACTGTGCGTAATTGTTATATTTTATTATTACTGTTTTAAAGAACAGATAGATTTTTAACATAATGTGGTTATGAATATGAATGCAAATTCAGGTTATGTTCATGGAGTACATGGATATACATCTGTGAATATCGACTTACGTGGTTTTGTGGAGATCAACTTTTTGCTTTGTAATTGTTAGAAATCGTCATAATAAAAAAATTGTATCGACCGACTGCATCTATGGAAGGGAAACGGCACTGAAATTTTGTTATCTCAGAACTCTTAATACCTGCCGTATATGATGGGAAATGTTCAGACCAGCTTCGGATATGATCAATGTTGCGAGCGAGTTTTTTTCTGGGATTCTGTGCTCCTTTAAATTAAGGTTATGTTCGGAATTTTGTGCTTTTTTCGGCCAGACCTCTACAATTTTATTTGCTTTTCGCTGCGTATTTTTGAAAAAAAAAGATGTTTTGCTTGCTTTTTATAATTTGATAGTTCACATAACTTGTGTGTGACATGTGATTGCAAATGCCAACATTGCGAATGTGAAAAACAATGACAATTCACAATAACGGTGATCGTGTTACCGTATTGCTGTAAAATGGAGTTGTGATAACAATATTGTTCAGCAGGTGTCATACGAAGTCCAAATTTTGGATATTAGAATTATGAGAATTACGATTCTTTTTTTTTTATTAATGAATTTTATAATGAATGTGATTTCATAGGTTGATTTCAGTGAGTTTTCGAATTCGGGCTGTTTAAATACCCCAAAGAAACAAATTCGGTATTCCAACTTACATATTCAATATTTTATTTAAATATCGTAAAGTGGGAGCCGTGCCGTTGTCCGCTTGAGTGGTAAATCCAGAAGCAGGTGCCATTTGTCATAATGCACACCAGCAACCACAAAGATGTTTGCCATATTGACATATACAATAATGGTAAATTAATTCATGGTTGTATTTATCGAGTTACAAGGAAAATTCAAATATTTTCAATACAAAATATTGACTTTAGAAATTCATTTTGTTTTGTTTGTTTAAATCAATTCCAATTCTTAAATAATGATAAACTAGTCAAAACAATGTCCTTCAGGAATAAATATATATGCAAAAATTCGCGATGTTGGACGATAATTGTGGTCTCTGGAGCGACCAGAAAATCAGACAAAAATCAAGTTTTTGGTCCATTTCATCCCCTTAATATTAACTGTTTTTTTCCTAAAACAATAGGGGTCTTCATTGGCCAGAACCCACCCTACATGCAAAATTTCGTGAAGATTGGTCCATAACTGTGGCCTGCATCGTTTTACAAATTAAAATGGACAGACGGACGGACACACATGTCTAGATCGACTCAGCTAATCGAGATGTGACGTTCGGTATACTTAAAGGTGGGTCTAGGACCAATATTTCACTGTGCTACAAACTTTTAGGGCTGCACAAAGATATAATACCCTGACAACATAGTTGTGTAGGGTAAAATAATATTCTTTTTATTTTAAATGGATATATTGTTATTATTCGTCCACGTCCGTGTCATAATTTGTATTTTATATTAAAAAGAACATAAATCTGTGTTATATTGCAAAATTTCACGCTGCCCTTTTGTGATTTTTAGAAGCAATACAACTGTTCCAGAAGTCAAATTAGCTAAAATTCACATTGATCTCGCGACTGGTGCTGTTGTTGTGTTTTGTTGTTTTTCTTGTTACTTTTTCTGGAAACACGAATGCTGGGAATACGGCAAGAAATAACTAAGAAAGACTTGTTTCTTAATTTTATTTAATCTGGTTAGCTTTAAAGCAAACTCCTAAAAGTATGCTATGGAAGGGAAACAAATTCGAAATGGAGGTATATGTTTAAGTTTATTGCACATTGTGACGAAATGAATTAATATTTTGCCCTTGTTGTTGTTATTGTTGACCTGTGATATGTTAATTCTTGTGGATTTTTGTTTGGCTCTAGGTCAATTGATAAAATCGTTAGGTGTTTTTTCTTTATTTTTATTTTCCAATATTTCGACAGTCATCTTCAGGGAAATACTACAAAACATACAAATATTTTAAAGATATAGACTTAATTGTATTGCACAGATCTTACTTTTATGAGAAAAGCAACCGATTTTCATCACCGTCTATGCTAAACTAAGTTTTTCTTTTTTCTCGTCTGTGCTTATGAACTATGTTTCCATAAATATGTGCACAGTGGTCCGTGTCAGTCTTATAATTCATTCTTCTATTGTTAGGTACATTAATTATGTTTAGCATTTGTAATGTGAATCGTCGTTTATAATTATTTTCTTGTGTCAATATGTCCACGTCTTTAAAATTCGGTGTATGTCCAGTTTTTGTGCAATGTGCAGCAAGCGCCGTTTTTTGCTCTAAAGGTTTGTCTGAATTTTGATCTGACTTATGTCCAGAAAAATTTGGTACATTGGGTTCTTATTGGGTACTAAATGCCTCCACAAAAAATTATCAGTGTAGGTCCACTTTTTCTGGTAGCCCCCATATAACGGTACCTCATAATTTTCGGTATTTTGAGGTTCTTGAGCGCGTTTTTCAACCGAATTCGCTGAAATTTGGTACATTGGGTTCTTATTGGGTACCAAATGTCCCTACTAAAAATTATATATATAGGTCCACTTTTTCTGGTAGCCCCCATATAAGGGTACCTCCCCATATCCAGTTTTTGGGGGGTTCTGACCGTATTTTTTCACCGAATTGGCTGAAATTCGGTACTTTGGGTTCTTATTGGGTAGCTAATCTTTGTACTAAAAATTATAAATATTGGTAAATTTTTTCGGGTAGCCCCCATATAAGGGTACCCCCCAATATTCTGTATTTTAGGGATCTTGAGCGCGGTTTTCAACCGAATTCGATGAAATTTGGTACATGGGGTTCTTATTGGGTACCAAATTTCCCCTCTAAAAATTATAAATATAGGTCCACTTTTTCTGGTAGCCCCCATATAAGGGTACCTCCCAAGTTCCAGTTTTTGGGGGGTTTTGATCGGATTTTTTTCACCTAATTGACTGTAATTTAGTAATTTGAGTTCTTATTGGTTAGCAAATCTCTTCACAAAAAATTATGTATATAGGTCAATTTTTTCGGGTAGCCCCCATATAAGGGTACCCCCAATTTTCAATATTTTGAGGTTCTTGAGCGCGTTTTTCGAATTCGCTGAAATTTGGTAATTTGTAGTCGTATATGGTAACAAATCTCCCCACCAAAAATTATTAATATTCACCGATTTTTAGGGGTAGTCCCCATATAACCCCCTTTTTATACCCTCCACCATAGTATGGAGGGTATATTAGTTTTGTTTTTCCGTTTGTAACGCATCGAAATAATCATTTCCGAACCTATAAACTATATATATTCTTGATCAGCGTAAAATTCTAAGACGATCTAAGCATGTCCGTCTGTCGGTTGTAATCACTCTAGCGTCTAAACGAATTGAGATAGAGCCCCAAAATTTTGCATAGAGTCGTCTTTTGTCTGCAGGCAGGTCAAGTTCGATGCGATGATGGGCTATATCGGTCCACGTTTAGGCATAGCTCCCATATAAGGGTACCTCCCATTTTTCGGTATTTTGAAGTTCTTAAGCGTGTTTTTCAACCGAATTCGCTGAAATTTGGTACATTGGGTTCTTATTGGGTACTAAATGCATCCACAAAAAATTATCAGTGTAGGTCCACTTTTTCTGGTAGCCCCCATATAACGGTACCTCCTAATTTTCGGTATTTTGAGGTTCTTGAGCGCGTTTTTCAACCGAATTCGCTGAAATTTGGTACATTGGGTTCTTATTGGGTACCAAATGTCCCTACTAAAAATTATATATATAGGTCCACTTTTTCTGGTAGCCCCCATATAAGGGTACCTCCCCATATCCAGTTTTTGGGGGGTTCTGACCGTATTTTTTCACCGAATTGGCTGAAATTCGGTACTTTGAGTTCTTATTGGGTAGCTAATCTTTGTACTAAAAATTATAAATATTGGTCAATTTTTTCGGGTAGCCCCAATATAAAGGTACCCCCCCATTTTCTGTATTTTAGGGATCTTGAGCGCGGTTTTCAACCGAATTCGCTGAAATTTGGTACATGGGGTTCTTATTGGGTACCAAATTTCCCCTCTAAAAATTATAAATATAGGTCCACTTTTTCTGGTAGCCCCCATATAAGGGTACCTCCCAAGTTCCAGTTTTTGGGGGGTTTTGATCGGATTTTTTCACCTAATTGACTGTAATTTAGTAATTTGAGTTCTTATTGGGTAGCAAATCTCTTCACAAAAAATTATATATATAGGTCAATTTTTTCGGGTAGCCCCCATATAAGGGTACCCCCAATTTTCAATATTTTGAGGTTCTTGAGCGCGTTTTTCAACCGAATTCGCTGAAATTTGGTAATTTGTAGTCGTATATGGTAACAAATCTCCCCACCAAAAATTATTAATATTCACCGATTTTTAGGGGTAGTCCCCATATAACCCCCTTTTTATACCCTCCACCATAGTATGGAGGGTATATTAGTTTTGTTTTTCCGTTTGTAACGCATCGAAATAATCATTTCCGACCCTATAAACTATATATATTCTTGATCAGCGTAAAATTCTAAGACGATCTAAGCATGTCCGTCTGTCGGTTGTAATCACTCTAGCGTCTAAACGAATTGAGATAGAGCCCCAAAATTTTGCATAGAGTCGTCTTTTGTCTGCAGGCAGGTCAAGTTCGATGATGGGCTATATCGGTCCACGTTTAGGCATAGCTCCCATATAAGGGTACCTCCCATTTTTCGGTATTTTGAAGTTCTTAAGCGTGTTTTCAACCGAATTCGCTGAAATTTGGTAATTTGTAGTCGTATATGGTAACAAATCTCCTCACCAAAAATTATTAATATTCACCGATTTTTAGGGGTAGTCCCAATATAACCCCCTTTTTTATATTAAAATAGTTTACTGATTTGTTCCATGTGTTGCGGTTGGTTAGTCGTTACGGGGAATAGTCAATTTTTACCCTACAAAGACTATTTAGCCATCTGTTGTAAGCATTCCGCCTTCTAAAGATATTGTGATAAAAAAACTCAAACATGATGATAATGAAATATATCGGCAGACTTTTAGGCATATCCTCAATATAGTGATACCTCCTGAAGGAAAGAATTGAGATAAACAATTAAAATATTTGGTTCAAAATTGGCATATACCGGTCATTAATAAGGCATAGCCCTCATATGATGATATCCCCAAATATTCACTATTTCCTACACTATGTAATCAATATTGGTCCCTCTTTAGGCATAGCCTCATATAACTTTGTAATCTAAATTACAGTAGTTTGAGGATTTCATACTCTACAATGCGTTATAAATATCAGTCCACTTTTTGGATCATACAGATTTTAGTAAAAATCCCCATTAAAAATTGCCGAAGTTTGTATTTAATGTACATAATGGTTTACATAAATCGGTATTATCGGTATGTGCCCACTTTTTGGTATGTTCCCTATATTTTCATTGCATGTATCTGTCAGTATAACTATGGTGGAGGGTATCCAAAGTTCGGCCCGGCCGAACATAACGCTTTTTCACTTGTTAATTTTTATTTTGTTTTGCTGAACAGGCTATTGACGGTATTCTTCGATTTTAAGGCTAATTGGTAATTGTTCTTGTCATATATATTGGAATTACGCAATCTCTCAGACAGTCCAGGTATATAAGTCAATGTTTTGTATGCTTTTTCCTCTTCTTTCTCCTTTTCGTTCTTGTGATTGGATGTTTT
>NW_026875764.1:0-18353 GCF_032173495.1 Musca vetustissima | reverse complement strand
AAGGAACACATGATGCTGAGTTTCCAATCATTAGACATGCTTTCCCCTAGCCAAATTGTACAAATCAGCGGTGCATGCTCCTTACCAGCATCTGAGCACCAGTATTTAACAGTTCGGCTTGTAAACAATCGGCACCTGCTGCTTTATTATTCTTCAGCCGATTGCTATTGCTATTCTGACCTCATCTTGGCTAGGTGGTATACACTCTATACCGTCAAATATTATGGGTTCTGGGGTGTCCTCTTCACCGCTACTATTTGATACCAGATGTTTTTCAAAATGCTCCTTCCAGATCCTCAACACGCTGTCTGTATCTATCACCAGGTTTCCTTCTTTATCTCTAAAGGAGGATGTGCCTGCACCAAAGCTTTCGGTTTAGTGTTTTACTCGTTGGTAAAATTTTCGGACTTCATTCTGACTCCTGTACATCTCGATTTGCTCACGCTCACGTTTTTCTTGTTCTTTCTGAAAACACCTTTCACATCTCCCCTTTTCACCCGATATTTCTCCATCCCATTACGTGTTGCTACTGTCCGCACGGTTGCCCTATGCGCTGCGTTTTTCACCTCAGTAGCATTATGACACTCCTGATCGTATCATGGGTTGCTTCATGGTGGTTTTTGGTACCCAAGTGTTGCTTTTGCTGCAGTTTATAGGGGATGGGCAATTCTTTGCCATTGTGCTTCTATACTATTATCGGGACAAGAAGTGCTTTCTTCGAGCAGATGGGTAAGTTGAGCGGAGTAGGCCTCTGCTACCTGTTGTGTTTGCAGCTTTTCGACGTCGGGTTTCCGTGTTGTATTAGATCGCACCTTTGCTGCAACATTAAGACAGGTGAGTATATTGGCTGCCACAAGGTAATGGTCCGAATCGATATTCGCTCCTCGGATTGATCGGACGTCTAAAATACTGGATGAATGCCTTCCGTCTATCACAACATGATCAATTTGATTTCTCGTTGCTTGTTCAGGAGAAATTCAGGTGGCCTTGTGTATATCGAGATGCTTGAATCTGGTGCTGCTAACTACCATTTTTTTTGCTGCCGCGAAGTCAATCAACCTCATGCCGTTGCCTGATGTTTATTCATGAAGGCTGAATTTTCCGTCGGTGGGGCCAAAGATATTTTCCCTTCCGATTTTTGCATTAAAATCTCCTATCAGAATTTTAATGTCATGGCCAGGGCAACGGTCATATGCTGTTTCTAGGCACTTGGAAATATGTCTTTGGTCTGTTCATCTCTATCTTCGGTCGGAGCATGGGCGCAAATTAGACTGATGTAAAAGAACCTCGCTTTTATACGGATTATAGCAATTCGCTCATCTACTGGAGTGAATCTGGAGACAAGGTCTTTTATTCTCCTGTTAACCATAAATCCGCAGCCAAATGTCATGTCTCGTTTCATGACAGCTATAATACAGGGCATAATCGTCTGACTTACTTACGCATGTCCCTTTCCATCGCATTTCCTCTAAGGCAATAATATCGGCTTTGTACTTGTTGAGTATATCCGCCAAAGCGAACACTGCGCCTGTTCTGTACAACGTGCGCACATTCCAAGTGCAGATTCGCAGATCGTGGTCCTTTATACGTTTGCGGGGGTCGTCAACATTAGGGGAATTTGGTTTTCTTTTTCATAGTAGGTTGGGTTTTCCGAGAGTGGGCAACTAACCCGACGCCTCAACCCATTTTTTTATAGTTCTTATGGGTGAACTCGCGGCACATATTAGCTCACTATTTCATCGGGTGATGAGAATAGCACCCCAGGTGGCACCGCGTGGAGGTCAGTGTCCACAATTGAGATGAAAGAGGGACCAAAATAAGCCTGGACTTCGCCATGTTAAAGCCAACAGATCCGTTGCTTGGTATCTATCATCCCCCACGTGGATTTATTAAAGAATATTTTTTCAATGACGTTTATTTTATTTAAATTATTCTTATTAATTATATATAACCGTTATTTATGTAGTATTAATATTTCTTACCATACAACCTTTCATATTAATTAAATAATATTAAAAAACCTCTCGAACAATTTCCATACAAAGTTGTAAAAATACAAGACAATAATACAGCTATTTAGTTGTGTTGCATGCCACATGATAGTTAAATACTTACCCAGATAGATGCGGTAACTGACAATGAGAATGCATACTAACTATCATCAGCTGGCAATCGCATCGCGAATGCAATGCAACCAAGTAACCCCTTCATCGAATCCCCCAGCCGCAGTCATTACTGACGCTGCTGCTGCTGTCGTTATTGTTGCTGCCGCTACAAAATATGATTATTGTATTAACAGCAAAATTGAATTAACATCGAAATTGGCAGTTGCACTGCCACTGATTATTTTAATTTCCGTCAATATAAATTAATTGTAAACAACACGCAGTCATATCGAGTTGCCGCTCATTTCAGTTCTGTGCTGTCGGTTATTGTTTAACGCTTCAGCGCACGTTTTTCCACTGTGGTAAGCAATAATTTTTGAAGAGATCGCACGGGGGGTTTGGAAAAAAAATATAAAATATTATGGAAAATATTTTGAAGGGTTCCGAATTCTTATATTCTAAGGTCGAAAGTCTAGGAGGGTGGGTTCCATATTCCAGGGCCAGTTCTTCAATAGAACTATTTATTTTCTTCTATTGTTTTTAAAGGATATCCGCTTGCTATTATTTCCATTAATCATATAAGCATTAATCATATAAGCATAAGTGCTGCAAGCACACTTTCTTTAACCACTGTTAAATGTTATAGCTTCTGATGTTAACTACAGTCGTTGGCATTATCGTAATGTAGGGTGTTTGTGTACGTATAGGCATGTGTGTATGTACGTACATGTATGTATGTACCCATCGTTCACATTTAATATTAAAAATCATGTTTTAAGTTATTTTGTTAAAAAATGCAATGTATTTTTCCAAACAGTTTTCATATTGTTGTTGTAGTTGTTGGTGTTATTCTTATTAAGCCGACAATTACGTTCAGCGAGAATTTTTAAAATTTCATAATATTTATTATTCACGAGATCTATTTAATGGCTTATTTTTTTACGAAGAGAATGATGATGACGATGTTGTTGTCGATGATGATAAGACTTAAATAATTGGCAAGATGAAACGTTAATTTATGAACGGGGTTTAATGTATTAATAAATGTTATTTTAAATTGGATCAGGTCAGCTGTTTTTTATGGTAAATATATAAAAAATAGCAAACCCGGCAAACGTTGTTTTACCCTATCAGAATTGCATCAATTTAGGTTTTGTAAAAATTAACGAATTCATGACAAAGTAACAGAAGAAAGTGTTAACAAATACCCTATAAATTCCCTTTAATTCGGTATTTCATTTGGGGTAAATAAGTTCTCTGTAAACTGTCTGTATAGTACTTTATGGTATATGTCCCACATAATGGAAGGTCCAGCCGTTCCTTCAAAATATGTTTTTCAAGATTTTCGCGTATATTTCTCAAATTTTTCTTTTATAAAAACTCTGAGACAAATCGATCCCGCCGTTCTCAATTGATGTGTTGGTATACATTGTTTACATCACTTGTATAATCTTTTTTACGTTTGACTCCCACGAGATTTTCACGAAAACAGGTCATGTATGAATTGGTGTCGGAATACTTAACGTCGATTAAGCACCCAATCTCTAATGGGACAAAACGCAAGAAACTATATAGAAACATTCCTCACGCCCCATAGAGCATATATATAAAATTTGGTCAAAATCGGTGCAGTAGTTCCTGAGTTACGGTGTAAAAACACAAAAAACTAAATATTGCGCCATCTGTCTGATGAACATAAAAGTACACAGAAACACTCCTCATGACCCATAGTGCCTGTACATACAATTTGGTCAAAATGCAGTAGTTTCTGAGTTTAGCGATCACGAACATACACGTAATTTGTATACCCTACACAACTATGTTGACAGGGTATTAAAGCTTTGTGCAGCCCCAAAAGTTTGTAACGCCTAGACCCACCTTTAAGTATAACGATCGTCATATCTCGACTAGCTGAGTAAATCTAGACATGTGTGTCCGTCCGTCCGTCTGTCCATTAAAATTTGTAAACACAATACAGGCCACAGTTATGGACCAATCTTCACGAAATTTTGTATGTAGAAAGGATTTGGCCCAATGAAGACCCCTATTGTATTTGGTAAATATCGGTTAATATTTAGGGGATGAAATGGACAAAATACTTGATTTTTGCCGGTTTTTCTGGTCGCAATTATGGCCTAAACACCTCGAATTTCTAAATGGAGAAAGGGATTGGGCCAAAGAATTAGCATGCCTGTTTTGATAAAGATCGATCAATATTTAGCGGGTCAAATGGACCCTTACTTTTATGTGAAAAATTACAATATTTGTATTCTATAGCCTATGAAGGACATAGACCCGAGAAATTGATAGTATATATAAGTATTGTGATTGACCTTTAAATTGATACCAATTATATTGTCGTATGTACTCGGCTGTGGGAGTTACACGTAAATATTTACAGGAGCTTACGTATTCAGATATTATTTAATAAACCATTACCACACTAGAGGGCGGAAATATAGCGCGGATCGCTTTGAAATGTTCCAGTTATTGTCAAGAACAACGCCTATAACTTTCGGGGATAATCAGATAACAAAATTGAGATGAAGTGGACCGAAAACTTAATGTGTTGTGTTTTTTTTCAAGTCGATCTATAGGACGCAATTGAAAGCCGAACATCACAACACATGTTCGAATATGGGAATATAGACAAGTAATTAGAAGGGTTGTTCTGAATATTGGTAATATTCGGAAACAATATCAGTGTAAGGAATAGGTGCGGCTGACCTCTAATCGCAAGAGGGTGCAACTATCACAAAATATTACCCAAGCTCGGAATTAAAATACGCAGAAAGATAGAGGTTTGTGGTAGTTGTGTAGGGTATCGTATGGTCAGCCCCGTCCGACTATGGTCTGCTTTGAGAAAATATTCTTTTAAAAATCCACGCCTTATGTGATCCCTGAGAAATTGTTCAATGGTCTGCTTTGAGAAAATATTATTTTAAAAATTCAAGCCTTGTTGTGGTCGCTGAAGAAATATTCTTTAAAAAATCCACGCCTCGTTTTTGTCGCTGAAAAAATATTCTTTAAAAAATCAATGTCTTGTTGTGGTCCCCGAAAAAATATTCTTAAAAAATCCGCGCCTCGTTTAAATCCCTGAAAAATGAAAAAATCTTTAAAAAATCCAAGCCTTGTTGTGGTCCCTAAAAAATATTCTTTAAAAAATCCACGCATTGTTGAGGTTCCTGAAAAAATCGTATTTAACAAATCCACGCCTTGTTGAGGTTCCTGAAAAAATCGTATTTAAAAAATCCACGCCTTTTTGTGGTCCCTGAAAAAAAATCTTCTTTAAAAAATCAACGCTTTGTTGTGGTCCCTGAAAAAATCTTCTTCAAAAAAATAAACGCTTTGTTGTGGTCCCTGAAAAAATCTTCTTTAAAAAATCCATGCCTTGTTGTGGTCTCTGAAAAAATCTTCTTTAAAAAATCCACGCCTTTTGTGGTCCCTGAAAAAAATCTTCTTTAAAAAATCCACGCCTTATTATGGTCCCTGAAAAAATCTTCTTTAAAAAATCCACGCCTTGTTATGGTCCATTTTGCCTCCATTCGGCTTGCCTCCATATTGACATCCTTCTCTTTTAAATTTTATTTAATCTGATTGTGAAAACCCGTTCAGAAATTGTTACGCACCCATTAACATGATAAATTAACGTTAATGTCAGGTTGCAACATTGTTCTAATAATTTTAAAGCGAAATACCTTTTGCATTGTTGCATACATTTCAGATAAGGTAGCACCTCTAATGACAGCTCACTTGCTGGTGAACATGATCGCATCAATTTCACTGAAGCTTGAAAATAAAAATCAACATTTTAATATTTATTTAGAAAAACACAGCAGCAGAAACATTAGCAAACAAAACATGAAACTTAAGTACCATACGGTTCTGGTTATGGTGGTGGAGGAGGAGGGCAGTCAGTAAACAACAATCAAAACTCGCTCAACAATGCAGAACTAACAACAACAGCAGCAACAAGCTGGCCGGAGAAGCGGCAACATCAATTTTCATTTAAGGGGAATTTATGTTATTTAATATCCCAACAAAGAATGCATTTAACAGCAAACAAAAATGAAGAACAACAAAAGTAACAACAACAGCGGTTGTATACTCCGAGTGCAATCGGATGCATCAACAACAGCAGTGTTCAGCAAAGAATTATACAGCTAATTGATGAGAGGATGGACAGTGGTTAAGCAGTTTTAAAAAGTGTCCTTAGGAAAAAATCCTCAGGACACTGAGGACAATTTTTTCTATAGAGAAAAATTACTCAGGAGCCTGTAGAGAGGACCCGGAGGAGACTTTTTTCTATAGAAATTCCTCAGGACCCTGAGGACACTTTTTTCTATAGAAAAAAATCCATCAGGACCCTGAGGACAATTTTTTCTATAGAAAAAAATTCATCAGGAAAAAAGTGTCCTCAGGCACTTTTTTCTATAGAAAAAAATTCCTCAGGACCCTGAGGAGCCTTTTTTCTATAGAAAAAAATTCCTCAGGACCCTGAGGAGCCTTTTTTCTATAGAAAAAAATTCCTCAGGACCCTGAGGACACTTTTTTCTATAGAAAAAAATTCCTCAGGACCCTGGGGACACTTTTTTCTATAGAAAAAAATTCCTCAGGACCCTGAGGACACTTTTTTCTATAGAAAAAAATTCCTCAGGACCCTGAGGACACTTTTTTCTATAGAAAAAAATTCCTCAGGACCCTGAGGACACATTTTTGTAGAGAAAAAATTCCTTGAGGATTTTATAGAAAAAAATTCCTCAGGACCCTGAGTATGACATTTTTCTATAGAAAAAAATTCCTCAGGACCCTGAGGACACTTTTTTCTATAGAAAAAATTCCTCAGGACCCTGAGGGGCCTTTTTTCTATAGAAAAAAATTCCTCAGGACCCTGAGGGGCCTTTTTTCTATAGAAAAAAATTCCTCAGGACCCTGAGGGGCCTTTTTTCTATAGGAAACAATTCCTCAGGACCCTGAGGGGCTTTTTTTCTATAGAAAAAAATTCCGCTGGACACTGAGGATCCTTTTTTCTATAGAAAAAAATTCCTCAGGACCCTAAGGATCCTTTTTTCTATAGTAAAAAATTCCTCAGGACCCTGAGGAACCTTTTTTCTATAGTAAAAAATTCCTCAGGAGAACACTTTTTTCTATAGAAAAAATTCCTCAGGAGCCTTTTTTCTATAGAAAAAAATTCCTCAGGACCCTGAGGAGCCTTTTTTCTAAAAAAAAAATTCCTCTGGACACTGAGGAGCCTTTTTTCTATAGAAAAAAATTCCTCGGGACCCTGAGGAGCCTTTTTGCTATTGAGGAATTTTTTTCTATAGAAAAGAGGACTCCTCAGGGTCCTGAGGAATTTTTTTCTATACAAAAAATAACTCCTCAGGATCCTGAGGAATTTTTTTCTATAAAAAAAGGACTCATCAGGGTCCTGAAGAATTTTTTTCTATAGAAAAAAGGACTCCTCAGGGTCCTGAGGAATTTTTTTCTATAGAACAAAGGACTCCTCAGGGTCCTGAGGAATTTTTTTCTATAGAAAAAAGGATCCTCAGTGTCCAGAGGAATTTTTTTCTATAGAAAAAAACCCCTCAGGGTCCTGAGGAATTGTTTCCTATAGAAAAAAGGCCCCTCAGGGTCCTGAGGAATTTTTTTCTATAGAAAAAAGGCCCCTCAGGGTCCTGAGGAATTTTTTTCTATAGAAAAAAGGCCCCTCAGGGTCCTGAGGAATTTTTTCTATAGAAAAAAGGCTCCTCAGGGTCCTGAGGAATTTTTTTCTATAGAAAAAAGGATCCTCAGTGTCCAGAGGAATTTTTTTCTATAGAAAAAAGGATCCTCAGTGTCCAGAGGAATTTTTTTCTATAGAAAAAAACCCCTCAGGGTCCTGAGGAATTGTTTCCTATAGAAAAAAGGCCCCTCAGGGTCCTGAGGAATTTTTTTCTATAGAAAAAAGGCCCCTCAGAGTCCTGAGGAATTTTTTTCTATAGAAAAAAGGCCCCTCAGGGTCCTGAGGAATTTTTTCTATAGAAAAAAGGCCCCTCACGGTCCTGAGGAATTTTTTTCTATAGCAAAAAAGCTCCTCAGGGTCCTGAGGAATTTTTTCTATAGAAAAAAGGCTCCTCAGGGTCCAGAGGAATTTTTTTCTATAGAAAAAAGGCCCCTCAGGGTCCTGAGGAATTTTTTTCTATAGAAAAAAGGCTCCTCAGGGTCCTGAGGAATTTTTTTCTATAGAAAAAAGGCTCCTCAGGGTCCTGAGGAATTTTTTTCAATAGAAAAAAGGCTCCTCAGGGTCCTGAGGAATTTTTTTCTATAGAAAAAAGGATCCTCAGTGTCCAGAGGAATTTTTTTCTATAGAAAAAAACCCCTCAGGGTCCTGAGGAATTGTTTCCTATAGAAAAAAGGCCCCTCAGGGTCCTGAGGAATTTTTTTCTATAGAAAAAAGGCCCCTCAGGGTCCTGAGGAATTTTTTTCTATAGAAAAAAGGCCCCTCAGGGTCCTGAGGAATTTTTTCTATAGAAAAAAGGCCCCTCAGGGTCCTGAGGAATTTTTTTCTATAGCAAAAAAGCTCCTCAGGGTCCTGAGGAATTTTTTCTATAGAAAAAAGGCTCCTCAGGGTCCAGAGGAATTTTTTTCTATAGAAAAAAGGCCCCTCAGGGTCCTGAGGAATTTTTTTCTATAGAAAAAAGGACCCTGAGGAGCCTGAGGAGACTTTTATCTATAGAAAAAAATACCTCAGGGACATGAGGAGACTTTTATTTATAGAAAAAAATTCGACAGGGACATGAGAAGACTTTTATCTATAGATAAATCTAAAAAATGTCCTCAGGACCCTGATGTCACTTTTATTTTTAGAAAAAATTTCCTCAGGAAATAACTATAGAAAAAAATTCCTCATGACCCGTTTTCTTTAGAAAAAAATTCCTCAAAACACTGAGAAAATTTTTTTTCTAGAAAAAAATCCTCAGGATCCTAAGGACACTTTTTTCCTACAGAAAAAATCTTAGTACCCTGAGGAGACTTTTTTTCTATTGAAAAAAAATCCCAGCATCCTGAAGAGACTTTTTTCTATTGAAAAAATTCCTAAGGACCCAGAGGATACTTTTTTCAATAGAAAACAATTCTTCAGGACCCTGAAGACAGTTTTTTTCTATAGAAAAAAATTCCTCAGAACCCTGAGAATAGTTTTTTTCTATAAAAAAGTTCATCAGGACCATGAGGACAAAATCTGAGGACTTTGAGAATACCACTGTGCCATCATAAACCAAATATATCGGCAACAAGTTCGTTCAACTATTAATTGTGGCATGTTATGAATGGCGTCACATGAATGCATTCAATTACAATCTTCCTCTTTGGCAAAGTTGTGTTTTTTGTGTGTGCCACAAACAGTAAAAATAACAACAGCGGCAACAACACTGAACACACTCTCTGGTAAATGCAGCTTACACACACAAAATTATGACTGGCGGCATCTACCTTAACTTTAATAAAACTATAGTGTTTATATATGGAGCGTTGTTGTTAATATGTTGCTGTTGTTGTTGCGGCATGTTGGTGTCATAGCTGTTGCTTATTACAGCTACCTGGCTGCTGCCAACTACCGACTGTTGACTGCTCCTGCCTGCTGATGACGCTTAAAGCGTAATGTGTATAATTTTCAAAGCGTTTATTTCTGTTAGACTCTTGTCGACATAACGAACTACAAATACTGTATTTATTTGATGAAGAAAAAATCCCGAACAACAGCAACAACACGCACCATAATAATAATCAAGACAGAAGCAATATTAATATCAAAACTCATTGCCGCAGCAGCAAAAATAAACGACAACTACAAACGGCAAATTTTACCTTTTGGCTTGTTAATTTGTCAGTTGCGGTACATTAAATACAGTTTTCATAAAAAACGCAGACTGGCAATCATGACATGCAAGCTCACTTGTAGCCATTGAATCGACACAACAGTAGCAACAACAAAACAATCTGCCTCCTTTTTTGAAAAATAATGCATATTACAAATGAACGAATGTTTGTGGCAGGTGTAACAACAGCAATCAAGTAAACCAACCAACCGACCAATTCACCAGTTAGTCAGCCGGAGGTAACTAACAACGCTGACACATTAACAACATAGTTGACATCATTGTTTTTTGTTTCTGTTGTTTAAACATTTCCACAAATCACAAAATTATATGACATTTTCATTATAGCATCATACAACAACAAAAATTAATTCATTCGCACAAAAAAGTCTTTCGATTAATTTAAAATTTATTGGATGTATTTTTGGGGTAGAGGGGGCTATGAAAAATATATATTTTTTTTAATCCACGATTATTGAGCGGATGGTCCTTAAAAAAACATTTGAAACGTAAACACGTCGTTAAATTCGGCCGAATTATTTTACCCTCAACCAGGTGGAGTTAAAAAAAAACAGGTAAAACCATCGCTAGTCCGGCTGGACCGAACGTTTATGTCCTCCACCATGTGGTGCCCATTCAAACTTCCTTCAATCGGTGTGACCTTTATATCATGGAAAACAGGAGTAGGAACATAAACATCCCGAAAATTAAACAATATTGGGACCTTTTATAGCCTGCACAACTATGTTGACCGGGTATTATAGCTTTGTGTAGCCCCAATAGTTTGTAACGCCGCGAAATATCGGTCTATATGTATCTTTACTAGCTGAGGCCGCAATTATCTTCCAAACATTTAGAATTTTTACATACCTGGTGCTGTTTTCAAACATGCAGTGAGCAAACTCGATGTCGACAACATTTCGGATGAAAGAGAGAAATGTTTAAAGCAAATGGTATATTTATTTTGCTTAACATTAGCGCAAAATTTGGACAAATATGTCACAGAAATATGAATGTTTTCAAAGACAACCAGTAAGGAAAGATCAAAAGTCAGACTGGCCGACTATATGATACCCTGTACTTTGGGTACAAACAAAAAATTATAATGTGTACAATATCCTGTTGATAGAAGAGACATACCATCTTGGATGACCATTAACATGGAATCGGGTAAAAAACCAATGTGATCTACATAGATATTTGAGTCAATAAAAACCATTCACATGACATTCAGAAATCTATAAGAATGCAATTTTCTTATAGATTTCAGAATCGCATAAATATTGAAAGTTTGGTGCACCATTTACCTAAAATCTCAATATGGACCGATTTCAAGGAAAACTTCATAGATGTCAAACTGGACTGAATTCAGTACGCTGTGCAAAATTTCGTTTAAATCGGACCATTATTGGGAGTTTGGTGCACCATTTACATAAAATCGGACGATACTATATGTGTGTGCTATACATAAATCTGGACCGATTTCAACAGAACTTCACAGATGTCAAACTCAACTCAACTCAACAAATCGGGTAAACATTTTCAGCTTGGTGCACCATTTACCTAAAATCGGACGAAACTATATATGGGAGCTATATCTAAATCAGAACCGATTCCAAAAAAACATCGCATACATCAATCTGGACATAATTCAATACTCTGTGTAAAATTTTGTCTCAATCGGACCAATATTGGCAGTATAGTGCTCTGTTTACCTAAAATCGGACGAAACTATATAAGGGAGCTATATCTAAATCAGAAATGATTCCAACAAAACTTGGCACATATCAATATATACCTAATTCAGGTCTCTGTCCAAAATGTTGTCTCAATCGGACCAATATTGGCGGTATGGAGATCTGTTTACTTAAAATCGGACAAAACTATATATGGGAGCTATATCTAAAATTGAACCGATTTCAACAAACTTAGCACATATCAATCTAGATCTAATTCAGTTCTCTGTGCAAAATGTTGTCTCAATCAGACCAATATTGGCAGTATGGTGCTCTGTTTACATAAAATCGGACGAAACTATATATGGGAGCTATATCTAAATCTGATCCGATTTCAACAAAACTTGACATATATAAATCTAGACCGAATTCAATACTCTGTGCAAAATTTGTCTAAATCGGACTAATATTGGCAGTATGGTGCACCATTTACATAAAATCGGACGAAAATATACATGGGAGCTATATCTAAATCTGGACCGATTTTCTGGAAATTTAACACACATCATTCTAGACCTAATTCAGTACGCTGTGCGCATTTTCGTGCCAATCGAAAGATATATAGGGACTTAAGTGCACCATTTACCTTAAATCGGACGAAAATATATATGGGAGCTATATCTAAATCTGAACCGATTTTTCTCAATTTCAATAGGGTTCGTCCTTGGGACAAATAAGTGACCTATGCCAAATTTCATCCAATTCGGATCATAAATGCGACCTGTACTTTGTTTACAATTTAAAATGGACGGACGGACAGACGGACATGCATAAATCTACTCAGAAAGTGATTCTATGCATATTCTCAAAAGGAACTATGTGTCTATCTCGTTTACTTTTGCCTGTTACAAACATATGCACAAAGACATAATACCCTGTACCACAGTGTGGTGATCACCTTCCACGAACTTGAATTGCCAAGTTACAAATCTTTCGGTTGAAAGGGTTGTTTCGTTTGGTCATCGATGCACTCTTGTCGTGATTATCCTCGTCGAAATTTGTGAAAAATTATTACTTCCCTTCGCTCATTGTAATATGATTTTTTCAAGTTTAATCCAGCATTTTCAACTCAAATTTTCAATTCAAGTTGGTATCTGACCACCCTAATAGTATCCCTCTTATCTAGAGTATTTTCTTAGAGGTTGTTGGTGTAGTTTTCAGTTTACATTCCGTCTTTTTTATTCCATTACCACTATACGTTTGAATATTCCATACATAGTGTCACATTTTACATGTTTTGTAATTTTCACTGTGTAGGCATCACACCCAAACCCACCAACCAACATGCATGACTTCAACTTCATAGTTGTATTTATTGCTCACGTGGTTGTTGTTGCTGCTGCTGTTACAGCTGCTACGGCTGTTGTTAAAAACGTGTTCCAGAAACACTTTAAATACAATTTAATGCTTGCTGGTTATAGTTAAACGCTCCAACTGCATGTCAAATTTAATCAAATCTGAGTAATGCAATATCAATTCAATTTATGGTCTGTCGGATATTTATATTAAATTACAGTCATTCAGCAATAACAACAAAAACAACTTATATTACAAAACACATTTCAATATATTATCGCTTTAACAACATGTTGTTGTTGGATAATGGAAATTCGTATATTAAAATGCAATGGATATTGTATTGACAAAAAATAAGAGTAGATTTTTTTTACCCGGAGCCTTATGGATAATAGGGGTATATAGACTTTACTACGTGAAAAATGTGCCTCTGTGAAATTTTGGTTTTATTCACCATGTATCTTTGAACCAAATCCGTTTTAGGCTATTTGGAGGTCATCCGTTCATCTGTCTGAAATTTTGCACATTGCTCCTACCTTCAACATCAACAAATTTGTCTGTGATTTCGTATTTTGGGATATCATTATGGTCCAAATCAATTTTTCAATATTTTGTCGATTTCAAATATATTTTCCAACTTAATTGACTTTTATTTGATGTTTATACCCTACACAACTGTGTTGTCAGGGTATTATAGCTTTGTGCAGCCCCAAGAGTTTGTAACGTCGCGAAATATTGATCCTAGACCTACCTTTAAGTATACCGATCGTCATATCTCGACTAGCTGAGTCAATCTAGACATGTGTGTCCGTCCGTCTGTCCATTATAATTTGTAAACACAATACAGGCCACAGTTATGGACCAATCTTTACGAATTTGTGCATGTAGGATGGGTTCGGCCCAATGGAGACCCCTATTGTTTTTGGTAAAGATCGGTTAATATTTAGGGGATGAAATGGACCAAATACTTATTTTTTGTCTGTTTTTCTGGTCGGTCCAGAGGGCACAATTATGGCCCAAACATCTCGAATTTTTACATTGAGAAGGGGATTGGGCCAAAGAATAAGCATGCCTATATTAATAAAGATCGGCCAATATTTAGCGGGTCAAATGGACCCTAACTTTTGTGTGAAAATGATAAAATTTTTATTCTATAGCGTATATATTTACTCCTGAAGGACATATAGCCGAGAAGTTGATAGTATATCCAAAAGGAGTTGTTGACCTTTAAATTGATACCAATTATATTGTCTTATGTACTCGGATGCGGTAGTTACACTTAAATATTTACGGGTGCTTACATACTCAGATATTATTTAGTAACCCATTACTCCACTAGAGGGCGGAAATATAGCATTGATCGCTTTGAAGTATTCCATGAGATTCTAGTTGATGATCAGATAAAAATATTGGAATGAAGTGGACCGAAAATTTAATTTTTGTATGTTTTTTTAAGTCGATCTACAGGTCACAATTGAAAGGTCAACATCACAACATAACCCACGGTAAAGAGAATCTGGACAAGTACAGCCCTCGTCTACTGAACATTAGAAATATTTGTTGACATCTAGTCGGTCTAGAGGGAGCAAATATCGCGAAATATTGCCCAAGCTCTGAATACAGAACCATAGAAAGTTAGATTTTCGTCGAAGTTGTGTAGGGTATCATATGGTAGGCCCCGTCCGAATATACTGCTCCGCTCACTGGTTGAAGCGATCTTCGGTTGGTAGATCTTCCTTCCAACAATTAAAAATATAGTTCAATATTTAGGTGTTCGGCTGCATTATAGGTATGTGGATTGTCTTTCCAAACGAAGTTACTGAAAGTTGTAACTTACCGACCTTGTGGGATAAACGAATCCTTCACAGAACATTTTCAATATATACCAGTAAGGAAAGTAGAAAAGTGGGTCTGCGCCGCCTATAGGATACCCTTCACAACTTTGGGTTTATTCTACATATGTATACTAAAAAAATTTATGTCAATGATCCTTCGAGGGAAAATTTCAACGAATTCAAATATATGATCTTTATCTCTAAGTGAAACGACTAACATCAATCCATACACACGCCTTTCTGCAACCTATGTCAAATTTAATTTCATTCTGGTAGATTTAGAGTCGTTTGCGTACAATGGAAAAAAAATTATGTAAATCGATATATAGCACACTTGATACACACGATTCTGTATGCCGCAGTGTTCAAAATTTAATCTCAATCAGACACCCGTTCGAATTATATTTGGATGCTATGTCTGCACCTGCAGTCTCAATTTGATACGTTGTGCAAAATTTCGTGTGAATCGGACAAACATTAGGAGTTTGATGCACCATTAACCTAACGGACGAAAATATATATATGTGAGTTATATCTAAATCTGAACCGATTTCGAAGGAACTTGCCAGAGATTAATTTACATTAACTTAAATACAAAATTGTGTTCCAATCAGTCTTTAGTGCACCATTTACATGCAGTCGGACGAAAATATATATGGGAGCTTTATCTAAATCTGAACCGATTTTCACGAAACTCTAAACACATCATTCTGTACTCAAATCAGTACGCTATGCCAAATTTCGTGCCAATCGATAGGTAAATTGGGAGTTTGGTGCACCATTTATACTAAATCGGAGGAAAATGTATATTGGATCTATATCTAAATATCAACCGATTTTCGCGAAATTAAGCATACATCATTCTAGACCTAATTCGGTACGCTGCACCAAATTAAGTGCAAATCGAAAGATATATATGGGGCTTTGATGCACCATTTACATAAAATCGGAGGAAAATATATATGGGAGCTATATCTAAATCTGAACCGATTTTTCCGATACCAAACTCACATCACTCTAGACTTAATTCAGTACGCTGTGCCAAATTTAGTACAAATCGGAAGAAATATAGGGACTTTAGCACAGCATTTACATAAAATCGGAGGAAAATATATATGGGAGCTATATGCAAATCTGAACCGATTTTCACCAATTTCAACAGTCATTTTGCCAAATAAATGAAATGTACCAAATTTCACCTAATTCGGATCATAAATGCGACCTATACTTTGTATACAATTTAACACCAACAGACGGACGGACAGACATGCATAAATCGACTCAGAGAGTGATTCAATGCATATTCGCAATAGGAACCATGTGTCTACATCCTTTCTTTTTGCTGTTACAAACATATGTACAAAGACATAATACCCTGTACCACAGTGTGGTGAAGGATATAAAAATGTTTCTGCATAGCTCATAGAGCTGTTCGACGTCTTAGCTCTGATTTGCAACCTCAGTGAGTAATTCATGGTTTAGCCCCTATATAGAAGTCCTGATCTGTTTTATGTATTTTGGATACACACCACAAAACTTCCTCCCGGTCGAACTTAGATACGTTCTTAGTTATGGTTGTCTAGAAACTTCTTTGAAGAAATAAATGAAAACTACATCGAACTTTTTTAACATGCCTCGCACATTCACTTCAGTGACTTGTCCGCATAACAACAACCAACATAATTTCTTATTCATATTACAAGATATCCAAATGTGACTCCACACACACATGCTTTCATTCTATAGCAGAAAAAAAACTCAATCATTCCTCAAATAGTAATGGAATGGTAATTGTTTTGTTAAAAGGAGCTCATTAAGCCTGCTGTGCTAAAAACACAGACATTCAATCAATAGAATCATAAATATAAATGAAAGATATTTGCCTTGCTGTTTTTTTAACACAAGCAAGGATTATGAATCCTTTGGGAGCTGCACAACATGCGAATGTGGTATAAAAGCCAATCTCACGATGCCAGAATGGAGTAGTACGCAGTTTAGTCTTCAGTGAGCAAGCATCACAATTTTTCGGTTGTAGAAGTATTGCAGAGTCCAATTCAGTTCATACTTTTCGTCTAGCAAGGATATGTTAAAATTGTGGAAATTATCTTTGCAATGTTTATTCATTTATGTGCTACTACTTACCGAAAATCTCACCAATGCCCTGCGCTATTCCCAAGGAACTGGAGATGAAAATTGTGAAACCATTAAATCGGAAATCCATTTGATCAAGGAGGAATTCGATGAATTGGGCAGGATGCAAAGGACATGTAATGCCGATGTGATTGTGAATAAATGTGAAGGATTGTGTAACAGTCAGGTGCAGCCATCGGTTATTACACCAACGGGGTTTTTGAAGGTAAGTTTGGAGGAAAGTAATTGCCAATTATTTGACTAAATTTTAAATATTGTTCCCAGGAATGCTATTGCTGTCGTGAAAGTTTCCTGAAAGAGAAAATCATCACCCTTTCCCATTGTTATGATCCAGATGGTACCCGTTTAAATTCTCCGGAAATGGCAACTATGGATATTCGTTTGCGGGAGCCAACCGATTGTAAATGTTTCAAATGTGGTGATTTTACAAGATAAATAGTTGATGAAAATTAAATGTAGAAAAATTTTTTGAAAATGTAAACACAAAAATATGGGGGATATAGAAACGCTTTCAATAAATTATATTATATAGGGGACGACAAAAATATATTTACTATTGCTATTTATATGAAATTTTCCAATAATATTAAAAAGAGTGTACTTAGTATGGAACAAATAAAAACGTAGCCACAAAGTCTTTAATTTGTACGATACAGATCACATTGGGTCTGGGACATGGAACCCTAGGTTGGAGAAGTCATTCAAAATTTTGTAATTGAATTTTTTTACAGATCAGGGATGTGTTGTGTCCTGCTAATATGTTATACCATCCACCGTATGGTGGAATGGAAGAGATATTCATCGGAGACGTCATTAATTATATATATATTTTGGTCAGAATAACATTTTGACCTTCTTCAATATAAAGAAGAACCCGCAAATTTTTCGGTATTTGGAAGATTTGGGCGCATTTCCCCACCGATGTGAATATAACTTAGCATAGCAGTTGCCTTGTAAAAAAATTTCGTCCAAGAAAGAATACAATATATGCCAATAATTTGAAAAATATACAAAGTTCACCCTGTGGTATAGGGTATTATGTCTTTGTGCATATGTTTGTAACAGGCAAAAGGAAACGAGAAGACACATGGCTCCTTTTGGGAATATGCATAAAATCACTTTCTGAGTTGATTTACGTATGTCCGTCCGTCCATCTATTTTTGTGAACAAAGTACAGGTCGCATTTATTATTATTTGACCCAAGGACGAACCCTACTGGGAAAAATCGGTTCAGATTTAGATATACCTCCCATATATATTTTCGTCCGATTTATTGTAAATGGTGCACCAAAGTCCCTATATATCTTTCGATTTGCACGAAATTTGGCACAGCGCAATGAATTAGGTATATGATGATGTATCTTAAGTTTCCTG
>NW_026875763.1:0-18247 GCF_032173495.1 Musca vetustissima | reverse complement strand
TTCATCTCTTTGGGTATATTCTATATATGTATGGGTATATTCTATATATGTATCCGACGTCACCTTTTTGAAGGAATTTTGATATGAAATTGAACGAACTTAAATATGTGATTTTTATGTCTTTCTAGATCCTATGAAAATTTCATTCCATTTGGTTATTTGGTGTACAATTAATATAAATAAGTCGAAATTATATATAGAAGCTACGATATTTCTATATCTGAACCGATTTGAAGCAAACTTGCCAGAGATTAATTTATATTAATTTCAGTATGTTGTGTCAATCGGCCTAGCTGTGGATCTTTAGTGCACAATTTACTTAAAATCGGACGAAAATATATATAGGAGGTGCACACATAATTCTAGACTTAATTCAATACGTTATGCCAAAATTCGTGCAAATCGAATGATTTTTAGAAACTTTGGTGCACCATTTACCTTAAATCGGAAGAAAATATATATAATTGCTATATAGAAATCTTTGGTACCACATTTACATTAAATCGAAGGAAACTATATATGGGAGCTTTATCTAAATCTGAACCGATTTTCTCCAATTTCAGTAGGGTTCGTCCTTGGGCCAAATAAGTGACATGTGCCAAATTTCATCCAAATCGGATAATAAATGCGACCTGTACTTTGTTCACAAAAATACATGGACGGACAGACGGACGTGGTACATGGTATTATGTCTTAGTGCATATGTTTGTAACAGGCAAAAATAATCGAGATAGACACATGGTTCCTGTTGAGAATATGCATAGAATCACTTTCTGAGTCGATTTATGCATGTTCGTTCGTCCGTCTATACATCTGCAGATGTTAAATTGTAAACAAAGTACAGGTCGCATTTACGATTCGATTTGGATGAAATTTGGCACAAGTCACTTATTTAGCCCAAGGACAAACCCTATTGAAGTCCACGAAAATCTGTTCAGATTTATATATAGCAACCATATATATTTTCGTCCGATTTATGGTAAATAGGGCACAAAAGTCCCTATATATCTTTCGATTTGCAGGAAATTATCATAACGTAGTGTATTGAGCCTAAAATGATGTCTGCCAAGTTTCGTGAAAATCGGCCCATATTTAAATATAGCTTCCATATATATGTTCGTCCGATTTAATGTAAATGGGGCACCAAAATCCCTATATATCTTTCGATTTACACGAAACTCTCATAATGTACTGTATTGAGCCTAGAATGATGTCTGCCAAGTTTCGTGAAAATCGGTCCATATTTAGATATAGCTTCCATACATATCTTCGTCCGATTTAATGTAAATGGCGCGCCAAATTCCCTATATATCTTTCGATTTGCACGAAATTTGGCATAACGTATTGAATTGAGCTTCGAATGATGTCTGTTTCGTGGAAATCGGTCCAGATTTAGATATAGCTCCCATATATAGTTTCGTCGGATTTTATGTAAATGGTGCACCAATGCCTATATATATGGTTCGATTTGCACGAAATTTGGAATAGGATAAGTTTCGTGAAAATCGGCTCAGATTTAGATACAGCTCTAATAATCATTTTCGTCCGATTAAGAGTAAATGGAGCTCAAAGTCCCAATATATCTTTCGATTCGCACGAACTTTTCCATAGGGTACTGACTTGGGTCGACAATTGTGTGTGCTAATCAGTTCAGATATATATGTAGCTCCCATATAAATTGTGCCCTAATGACACAACTTTGGCCGACCGGCACAACATTTTGTACAATGTACTGAAGTTACTATAACCTTTCAAGTCAAGTTTCTATTAAATCGGTTTAGAATTACATATAGCTCCTATATATACCTTCGTCCGATTTAAAGTAAATTGTGCACTGAATACCCATAGCTAAGCCGATTGACACAACGCACTGAAATTAATATAAATTATTCTCTTTATATCATAGCTTAGATATAGCCTAACTTATAAATAATCAAAAGGTGCCTGATTGATATTACATTTTAAACAGCGAAACATACCAAATCGCGTGTGTAAAGTTTCTTTTAACTCTTTTTATTACAAAATTTAGAATAGGCTGCGGAATGGCATGTGTTGGGATTAATGTTAATCGGTTTACTTATAGATAAAGATCGCATATTTAAGTTTCGTTTACATATGTTTAATATACCCAAAGTGGTGAAGGGTATCATAAAGTTGGCCCAGTTCGACTTTACTACTTTCCTTCCTGCTTTGTTTTTCTAAAGACCTATGACTTCAATTTTTATACCCTCCACCATAGTATGGAGGGTATATTAATTTTGTCATTCCGTTTGTAACTCATCGAATATATATTCTTGTTTTTCACCCGAATTCGCTAAATTTGGTACATTGGGTTCCTATTGGGTACTGAATGTCTCCACAAAAAATTATAAATATAGGCCCACTTTGTCTGGTAGCCCCCATATAACGGTACCTCCTAATTTTCAGTATTTTGGGGGTTTTGAACGTATTTTTCCGCCGAATTAGCTGTAATTTAGTATTTTGAGTTCTTAATAGGTACCAAATCTCTCCACAAAAAATTATGAATATAGGTCCATTTTTTCGGATAGCCCCCATATAAGGGTACCCACCAAATGTCGGTATTTTGGGGTTCTTGAGCGCGTTTTTCAACCGATTTCGCTGAAATTTGGTACATTTGGTTCCTATTGGGTGCCAAATATCTCCGCCAAAAATTATATATACAGGTCCAATTTTTCTGGTAGCCTCCATATAATGGTACCCCCAATTTTCGCTATTTTGAGGTTCTTGAGCATGTTTTTCAACCGAATTCGCTGAAATTTGGTATTTTGTAGTCGAATATGGTAACAAATTTCTCTACAAAAAAATTTTAATATGCATCCCCTTTGCATCCGTCCGTCTGTTGTAATCACGCTATCTTCTGAAGGAATTGAGATAGAATGCTGAAATTTTGCATAGGGTTGTCTTTTGTTTGCGGGCAGGTCAAGTTCGAAGATGGGATATATTGGTTCACTATACCTAAGTATAGCTCCCATATAACAATACCCTTTCGGTATTTTGGGGTTCTTGAGCGCGTTTTTCAACCGAATACGCTGAAATTTGGTACATGGGGTTCTTATTGGGTACTATCTTCTCCACAAAAAATTATAAATAGAGGTCCACTTTTTCTGGTAGCCCCCATATAACGGTACCTCCTAATTTTTAGTATTTTGGGGGTTTTGAACGTATTTTTCTACCGAATTAGCTGTAATGTAGTATTTTGAGTTCTTAATAGGTACCAAATCACTCCACAAAAAATTATAAATATATGTCCATTTTTTCCATGTCGGTATTTTGGGGTTCTTGAGCGCGTTTTGCAACCGATTTCGCTGAAATTTGGTACATTTGGTTCCTATTGGGTGCCAAATATCTCCACCAATAATAGGTCCATTTTTTCTGGTTGACCCCATATTAGGGTACCCCCAATTTTCGATATTTTGAGGTTCTTGAGCACGTTTTTCAACCGAATTCGCTGAAATTTGGTATTTTGTAGTCGAATATGGTAACAAATTTCTCAACAAAAAAATTTTAATATGCACCCCCTTTTTGGGGTAGTCCCCATATAACCCCTTTTTATACCCTTCACCACGCTGTGGTACAGGGTATTATGTCTTTGTGCATATGTTTGTAACAGGCAAAAATAATCGAGATAGACCCATGGTTCCTTTTAAGAATATGCATAGAATCACTTTCTGAGTCGATTTATGCATGTCCGTCTGTCCGTCCGTCCGTCCGTTTGTCCGTCCGTCCGTCCATGTATTTTTGTTAACAAAGTACAGGTCGCATTTATGATCCGATTTGGATGAAATTTGGCACAGGTCACTTAATTGGCCCAAGGACGAACCCTATTGAAATTGGAGAAAATCGGTCCACGTTTAGGCATAGGTCCCATATAAGGGTACCCCAAAATTTTCGGTATTTTGAGGTTCTTGAGCGCGGTTTTTAACTGAATTCGCTGAAATTTAGTACTTTGAGTTCTTATTGGGTACCAAATGTCCCTACCAAAAATTATAAATAAAGGTCAATTTTTTCGGATAGCCTCCATATATAGGTACCCCCAATTTTCGGTATTTTCGGGTTCTTGGGCTCGTTTTATAATTGAATTCTCTGAAATTTTGTACATTGGGTTCTTATTGGGTACCAAATTACTCCACTATAAATTATAAATATAGGTCCAGTTTTTCTGGTAGTCCCCATATAACGGTACCCCCAAATTTGGTATTTTGGGGGTTCTGATCGTATTTTTCGACCAAATTGACTGTAATTTAATACGTCGAGTTCTTATTAGGTAGCAATTCTCTCCACTATAAATTATAAATATTGGTCATTTTTTTCTTGTAGCCCCCAAGTTTTGAGGTTCTTGAACCAAATTCTTTTTTCTGGTACAGGGTATTACGTTTATTATACCCTTCACCACACTGTGGTACAGGGTATTATGTCTTTGTGCATATGTTTGTAACAGGCAAAAATAATCGAGATAGACCCATGGTTCCTTTTGAGAATATGCATAGAATCACTTTCTGAGTCGATTTACGCATGTCCGTCTGTCCGTCCGTCCGTCCGTCCGTCCGTCCGTCCGTCTGTCCATGTTAAATTGTAAACAAAGTACAGGTCGCATTTATGATCCGAATTGGATGAAATTTGGCATAGGTCACTTATTTGGCCCAAGGACGAACCCTATTGAAATTGGGAAAAATCGGTTCAGATTTAGATATAGCTCCCATATATATATTTAACCGATTTAATGTAAACAGTCCCTATATAACTTTCGATTTGCACGAAATTTAGTACAGCCTAATCATTTAGGTCTAGAATGATGTCTGCCAAGTTTCGTGAAAATCGGTCCAGATTTAGATATAGCTCCCATACATAGTTTCGTCCGATTTCATGTAAATGGTGGCCCAAAGTCCCTATATATCTTTCGATTTGCACGAAATTTGGCATAACGTACTGAATTAAGCCTAGAGTGATGTCTGCCAAGTTTCGTGAAAATCGGTCCAGATTTAGATATAGCTCCCATATATAGTTTCGTCCGATTTCATGTAAATGGTGCCCCAAAGTCTCTATATATCTTTCGATTTGCACGAAATTTGGCATAACGTACTTAATTGAGTCTAGAATGGTGTCTGCCCAGTTTCAAGAAAATCGGTCCAGATTTAGATATAGCTCCCATATATAGTTTCGTCCGATTTCATGTAAATGGTGCCCCAAAGTCCCTATATATCCTTCGATTTGCACGAAATTTGGCATAACGTACTTAATTGGGCCTAGAATGATGTCTGCCAAGTTTCATGAAAATCGGTCCCGATTTAGATATAGCTCACATATATAGTTTCGTCCGATTTAATGTAAATGGGGCCCCAAAGTCCCTATATATCTTTCGATTAGCACGAAATTTGGTACAGCCTAATCATTTAGGTCTAGAATGATGTCTGCCAAGCTCCGTGAAAATCGGTCAAGATTTAGATATAGCTACCATATATAGTTTCGTCCGATTTCATGTAAATTGTGACCAAAATCCATATATATCTTTCGATTTGCACGAAATTTGGCATAACGTACTGAATTGAGCCTAGAGTTATGTCTGCCAAGTTTCGTGAAAATCAGTCCAGATTTAGATATAGCTCCCATATATAGTTTCGTCCGATTTCATGTAAATTGTGCACCAACATCCATATATATCTTTCGATTTGCCCGAAATTTTGCACAACGTACTGAATTGAGCCTAGAGTGATGTCTGCCAAGTTTCGATAAAATCGGTCCATATTTCTATATAGCTCCCACATATAGTTTCGTCCGATTTCATGTAAATGGTTCACCAAAGTCGCTATATATCTTTCGATTTGCACGAAATTTGGCATAACGTACTGAATTGAGCCTAGAGTGATGTCTGCCTTGTTTCGTGAAAATCGGTCCAGATTTAGATATTGCTCCATTTTATTATAGATTGATTTTATGTAATTGACGCACCAAGGAACCAATAGGAACAAGACGTTCTAAAGTTAGTATAACCTAACCTGTGACAAGTTTGTTTGAAATCGCTTAATATGTGGATATAGCTTACATATATTTTTTCGCCCGATATCAAGCAAATTGGGCATCATACTCCTCATGTTAGTCAGATTGACATCAAATTTTGCACAACGTACAAAATTGAGCATAGAATTACGTAGTTGCGTTTTCTAGAAGTACAGACATAGTCAACCGGATGACCTATTTATATTTGTTTGAAGTCGATTTACACACTTTATGGACAAATCTAGGTAGATTCACATTTAGATAAATATCACATATTTTATTTCATCCAATTTCATGTTAATAGTCCTGTTTAATGTACCCATAGTGGTGAAGGGTATCCTAGAGTCGGCCCCGTCCGACTTTACTACTTTCCTTACTGGTTTTTTTCTTGTATTTCTTTAATATTTTCTGGGGAAAGAAAAACAATTAGTTATCTTCAATATATCATAAAATTTCAATATATGTTTTAAAAACTCTAAGACTATAGTTGTTCAATGAACAAATTTCCCTCTTCCTCCATCACAAAATCTAACAAATCTTAAAATTAATTTCCTAAATCATGTTTTTTCTCTCTTTTCGATCGTGAAGAAAAATAAACGTTTGTACAACAAACTGCCCCCCTCACATTACGTTACAAACTTCTCTGCTGAAAAAATATTACCAAGTTTCTCAGCAGGACAACAGGAAGCGTTGAATATTTTTTTTCTGTTTTCTGTATTTTATTGTGTGCTTGTTCAATGCTGCGAGGAAATGAAAACAGATAATGAAAATATGCTTGAGCTGTATTAAAAAAAAGAGAACGAATCAACGATTAAAGCGAACGCACGTATGTGCTACACGACGTTGTCATTGCCAAGAAAGCGAAGAGCTTAAAACCCGGAAGTGTGATGAACTATGACAGGAACAACCCGCCATTTGGTATTAAATGTTGATTCTTTGGCAATCACTTGCAAACTATGAACGAGTTGAAATTGTGCATACAGTAGGTTATTTCGAAACCTGTAAGGAAAGTTAAAAAGTTGGACGGGAGCTATAAAAAGGTTCGGAAACTTTTAGCCTGTCAATGAAAGAAGATAGTTAGTTTTTCAAAAATATTTTAATTTTTCAGTATAATCTCCCGAATCTTCAATACCTTTTGCCCAACGCTTTTCTAGCAATTCTATCCCTTGATTAAAATGGGTTTCCTTAAGGTCTTCATAATAGTGGTTTACAACTGTAACTGCAACTTCATTTGAGGTAAGGGATTTTTTAGATTTGGAAACAAGTAAAAGTCGCTGGGAGCTAAATCAGGAGAATAAGGGGGGTGGTCATGAAATTCGTACTTTAATTCGTTTATTTTATCCATTTTAAAAAATGTGTGCGCTGCTACGTTGTCTTGATGAAAAATTATTTTTTGTGTTTAAGCCAAGACGTTTTCTCTCGAATTTGCACATTTAATTGATTCAAGAGGTTGCAATAGTACTCTGAATTTATTGTTTTACTCTTTTGCTGATAGTTAATCAATGAAACACCTCTGAAGTCCCAAAAAGCCGCCATAACTTTACCAGCCGATTGAATTGTGTTTGCTTTCCTTGGGGCATTTCCTCCAGCTTCAGTGCATTGCTTGGATTGTTCTTTTGTCTCTGGAGTACAGTGGTGGATCCATGTATCATCAACAGTTACGAAACCATTTTGCTTAAAACGATCCAAACAAGCTTGAGAAATGTTCATTATTATGCGTTTGGTCGACTGTTAACAAATGCGGCACACATCTTGCCGAAAGCTTTTTCATCTGTAGTTCATCTCAAATAATCGATTTCATTTAATATTGCATGCATTAAATGGAATCGATCATCTGAGATGCCCATGATATTTGCATTTTCACGGACTTTTATTCGTCGATCTTTTAATATCATATCATTCACTTTGGCTACTAATTCTGTAGTTGTTGCTGTTTTCGGACGTCCACTACGTGGTTCACCTTCAATGCTTCATCTTCAGCAACCCAATTTTTATACCCTTCACCACACTGTGGTACAGGGTATTATGTCTTTGTGGTTTCTTTTGAGAATATTCATAGAATCACTTTCTGAGTCGATTTAGGCATGTCCGTCGATCCGTCCGTCCATGTGTTTTTGTGAACGAAGTACAGGTTGCATTTATGATCCGATTTTGATGAAATTTTGCACAAGACACTTATTTGGCTCAAGGACGAACCCTATTGAAATTGGGAAAATCGGTTCAGATTTAAATGTAGCTCCCACATATATATTTTCGTCCGATTTAAGGTAAATGGGGCACCAAAGTCGCTCTATATCATTCGATTTGCACGAAATTTGGCACAGAGGACTGAATTAGGTCCAGAATGATGTGTGCCAAGTTTCGAGAAAATCGGTTCAGATATAGATATAGCTGCCACATATAATTTCGTCCGATTTAAGGTAAATGGTGCACCAAAGTCCCTACATACCATTCGATTTGCATGAAATTGAGCATAGAGTGCTGAATAAGGTGCAGATTGGTGTGTGCCAAGTTTCGAGAAAATCGGTTCAGATTTTTATATAGCTCCCATATATATTTTCGTCCGATTTAATGTAAATGAGTCTCCAAAGTCCCACTATATCTTTCGATTTGCAGGAAATTTGGCACAGAGAACTGAATTAGGTCCAGAATGATGTGTGCCAAGTTCCCAGAAAATCGGTTCAGATTTAGATATAGCTCCCATATATAGTTTCGTCCGATTTAAGGTAAATGGGGCACCAAAGTCCCTAAATATCTTTCTATTTGCAGGAAATTTGGCAGTTAAGTACAGAATTAGGTCAAGAATGATTTGTGTCAAGTTTCGAGAAAATCGGTTCAGATTTATATATAGCTCCCACATATAGTTTCGTCCGATTTAAGGTAGATGGTGCACCAAAGTCCCTATATATCATTCGATTTGCACGAAATTTTGCATAGAGTACTGAATTAGGTACAGAATGACGTGTGCTAAGTTTTGTGAAAATTGGTAAAAATTTAGATATATCTCCCATATATATTTTCGTCCGATTTAAGGTAAATGGGGCACCAAAGTCCCTATATATCTTTCGATTTGCACGAAATTTGGCAATTAAGTACTGAATTAGGTCAAGAATGATTTGTGCCAAGTTTCGAGAAAATCGGTTCAGATTTAGATATATCTCCCATATATATTTTCGTCCGATTTTAGGTAAATAGTGCCCCAAAATTCCTATATATCATTCGATTTACACGAAATTCGGCATAGAGTACTGAATTTGGTCCAGAATGATGTGTGCTAAGTTTCGTAGAAATCGGTTCAGATTTCGATATAGCTCCCATATATATTTTCGTTCAATTTATTGTAAATGAAACACCAAAGCCTCTACATTTCTCTCAATTTGCACAAAATTTTGCATAGCGTACTGATTTGAGTCTAGAATGATGTATGGTAAGTTTAGTTGATGTATGGTAAGTTTAGTTAAAATCGGTTCAGATTTAGATAGAGCTGTTAAGTTTCGTTTAATTTTTTTTTTTTTTTTGTAAATGGTTCAAAGAGGAGCCTTCACATGTTCCACATATATATGAAATTGTGGACAGCGCTTTGTGGATAGTATACCAAATATGCCACCTTTGCTCAATTAGATCCAGATTATATACATACACAATTTTGCTCGGTTTTATACAAATAGTACACCAAAGAATCAAAGTCTAATTGATTGTCATGTATTTGTCATAGATTTCAGAATGGTATGTCTATGGGGTTTCATAATAGATTCAAATATCTATGTAGATCACACATTTCATTTCGCCTCTATATATTAGCACCTCTTGTATGTACCTCCAGTAGTGAAGGGTATCATATAGTCGGCCCCGTCCGACTTTTGAACTTTCCTTACTGGTTTTGTATATATGTTTGTAACAGGCAGAAGGAAACGAGACAGACACATGGTTCTTTTTGAGAATATACATAGAATCACTTTTTGAGACGATTTAAGCACGAAATTTATCACAACGTAACAAATTAGGTCTAGAATGATGTGTGTTAAGTTTCCTGAAAATCAGTTCAGATTTATATGTAGCTCCCATATATATTTTCGTCCGATTTAATATAAATGGTGCACCAAAGTCCCTATATATCTTTCGATTTGCACGAAATTTGGCACAGCGTAACAAATTAGGTCTAGAATGATGTGTGTTAAGTTTCCTGAAATCGGTTCAGATTTAGATATAGCTTCTATATCTGACCAAATGAACAATTTGCAGAATGACGTGTTTATGATTCCAACTTCATTTTACTGGTCCTTTAAAAATGCGACTTCTGTTAGGATTCATCTGTTGAATATACTCAAAGTGGTGAAAGGTATCATATAGTCGGTTCCGTCCGACTTTACTACTTTCCTTACTGGTTTTATATTAAAATAGTTATGCAATTTGTTCCCCGTTTTGGGTTTGGTTCTAAGACTCTGTTGTAACTATATCACCTGTGAAGGATATCGAGATAAAAAACTAGAACGTAAGGTTCGATAATGAACTATATATGAACTATAACCCGTATTTAAACCTAGCCCCTGTGTGGGAGGTACCAGAAGGAGTGGACCGATATTCCCCATTGTCGAATTTGAACTAAGTTTGGAAGAAATAATAAGATTGGCAAAGTTTGGATGAAATGTAAATTTTCTGAAACGGATTTGGTCCAAAGAAACGTGGGGTCTAGAACCAATATTTCGATGAGTCACATTTTCACGGTGTAAATTGTATACACCCTCATTAGCCATAAGACTGAGGGTATAATTATCCATTAAAAATTTCTGAAATTTGTATTATAGTTTACATAGAAATGTCGGCATAGGTCCACTTTTTGGTATGTTCCCTATATTTTCAATTCTAGTACCTGTCAGTATATCTATGGTGGAGGGTATCCAAAGTTCGGCCCGGCCGAACTTACCGCTTATTCACTTGTTTTTTATAAAACATCTAAAACAATTTCTCTTTTATATAGAATAATTTCTATATAAACTATAAACAGAAAATATATAAATTTTACAAATAACTTAGTAATTTCAAGAAACAAAAAACTTTCTTCATCTAAAGACCACAAAATCTTTAAGAACAAACCACATATTAAATCTTGAGCAAGCATATTGACAGCTCAATTACATGTGGCCAAACAACTTGTTCAATGTTTCTTACAAGTGTTGGGAGCACTTCGTCGGATATTCTTTGGTGGTTGTTGTGGTTTGAAAAGTAATTTACTGCACAAATATCGTTTACGAAGCTATCAAACAAATTTGTGTGTGTAAATGTGTGAAATCTTTACAAGATATTTTCAAAAATTAAAACCTTTTTGGAATGGGAAAAGCAGTGAGCAGCGGATGGTAAAATATATTTAAAAGATTTACGTTTGAGAATAGTCGAAAAGTAAATAGTGAAAATAAAAGAAGTAACATGTGTGCTTAGAAATGTGAAAACTAACAAAGAAGAAACATATTTCTTAAAGACATACAATAAACCAGTACGGAAAGTAGTAAAGTCGGACGGGGCCGACTATATGATACCCTTCACCACATTGGGTATATTAAACAAGACTATTAACATGAAATTGAATGAAATAAATTATGTGATATTTATCTAAAAGTGAATCGACTTAGATCAATCGACTTCAAACAAATATCAATAGGCCATCCGTTGGGCTATATATGTACTTCTAGAAAACGCAACTACGTAATTTTATGCTCAATTTTGTACGTTGTGCAAAATTTGATGTCAATCTGACTAACATGAAGAGTTTGAAGTCCAATTTACTTAAAATGGGGCAAAAATATATATGGAAGTTATATCCAAATATGAACCGATTTCAACGAAACTGGTTTCGTGAATATCAGTCCAGATTTAGTTAGTATTTCAGTACGTATTGTTCCTATCAGCCATATATTGGATCCTTGGTGCGTCAATTACTTAAAATCGATCGATAATATAAGGGAGCTATATCTAAATCTGGACTGATATTCACGAAACTTGCCAGCCATCATTCTAAGCTGAATTCACTACGTCTTTAATGCACCATTTACCTTAAGATAGGCAGATATCACTCTAGGCTCAATTCAGTACGATATGCCGAATTTCGTGTAATTCGAAATATATATACCGACTTTGGTCCACAATTTACATGAAATCAGACGAAACTATATATTGGAGCTATTTCTAAACCTGGACCGATATTCACAAAACTTGGCAGACATGATTCTACGCTCAACTCATTACGTTATGCGAAATTTCGTGCAAATCGAAAGATATGTAGCGACTTTGGTGCACGAAACTACCTATATCTAAATCTGAACCGATTTTTTCCAATTCAATAGGGTTGGTCCTTGGGCCGAATAAGTGACCTATGCCAAATTTCATCCAATTCGGATCATAAATGCGATCTGTACTTTGTTTGCAATTTAACATGCACAGACAGACGGACGCATGTCCGTCCGTCGACTTAGAAAGTGATTCTATGCATATTCTCAAAAGGAACCATTTGTCTATCTCGTTTCCTTTTGCCTGTTACAAACATATGCACAAAGACATAATACCCTGTACCACAGTGTGTTGAAGGGTATAAAAAGGGAAAAAATGCCTTTTGCTCTCAACCGAAATCATGAAATGCTGGTCGTAACTTTAGGGCTTGTATCCACGGTTCAATTATTATTCTTTGTAATTTCTAAGGATGCCCACAATTGCCTAGAATTTATGGTGGTGATGAGGACTTTACGTGTTGACACATTAATGGTGTCATTATTGCCTTCCTCCCACACGAAAAGTGGCATAAATGAAAGTGTCGCGATAACATCATAGTTATTTCACACTAATCATGTGGGCTATTTTCATTTACATGAGTTATTTAAAATATGTACAGTTTTGGGATGAATGGATGGATTCTGTTACTTAATGAAGACCAATTTTAAGGGAATATCCTATAGCCTAGATAGACGACAGTCTTAATTTGCATTAACAGCTTTAATTCAAATTAATTTGTACATAATCCCATTTTTATGTGTGTTAATGCACAAAATTAAAATTTGTTATGTTTCTGAAAATAAAATAAATATCGAAACAGAATAGTTCTTCTTCTTTTCAAACAGATATAGAAATTTTTTTTTTTTGAAAAATTCTAATTAAAAACCAGTGAGCGGAGCACTATAGTCGGGCGGGTCAGACCATACGATACCCTACACAACTATCACGGAAATCTAACTTTCTGCGGATTTTCATTCCGAGCCTGGCAAAATTTTGTGTTAGTTGCACCCTCTTGCCCGATTAGAGGTCAACAGCACCTCTTCCTTACACTAACATATTTTCCGAATGTTACTAATATTCAGTACATTATTTCCAATTACTTATCCTGATTCCCTTGACCGTGGGTTGTGTTGTGATGTTCGGTTTATAATTGTAGCCTATAGATCGACTCGAAAAAAAATATGTTTTCGGTCCACTTCATCCCAAAATTATTATCTGATCATAACCGAAAATTATATTCGTTCTCTTTGACCACTACTGGAACCTCATGGAACAATTTGATCGGTATACTTAAAGGTGGGTCTAGGTCCAATATTTCGCGGCGTTACAAACTTTTGGGGCTGCACAAAGCTATAATACCCTGACAACATAGTTGTGTAGGGTATAATTATAAATATACTAAATTCAGAATTTTTCGTCTGTCTGGGTAAAAGTTTTTTTTTTACTTATAATCTTTGATTTTTACAAACTTTTTGCTTTAAGAAAAGAGGGTTTTATAAACACTTTTTAAGAATAAGTTTCAAGCACCATCAAAGCCATAGGACTGGAGTTGTTAACGACATTTGGTCAAGGTAAGTTTAATTTAAAGAATATTACTTCAAAGTTTTAAAGGGCTATGAAAGCCATTAAACCAATATATGATACCCTACACCTATACACGCTTTACATGCGACAATCTTTCCTAATGTACTGTGCTAAATTTTGTGCCAATAGAACAAATCCTGTGCTAAATTTTGTGTCAACAGAACAAATCCTGAGAGTTTGGTGCACCATTTACATAAAAACGGGCGTATATATATCTGGGAGCTATATCTAAATCTGAACCGATTTTCTCTAACTTCAATAGGGTTCGGATTTGGCATACGTCACTGTGCCATGAAATCTGTACTTTCTTTTGTATTTACAAATATATGTCCAAAGACTTGATACTCGGTACATTAAATGTTTATACCCTTCACAACATGGTATAAACATTTAATGTAGCCCCTCATTATTTTAAAAGCCTCCCATAAATGGTACGCCTACTTTTTCGTCTTTGAAGATTCTAGCAATGTTTTCCCTCCAAAATTGTATTAAGTGTCACTTTGTAAGCTGTGACTAAAGTAGACTTATGTTTCTTCAAAAATGATGACGGTGATAGCATAACCGACTATCGGTTGATTGACTATTAAAATTGTGGGGTACGAAACACTGAAGGTCTTGGATTCAATCGCCATTTACCAGTCAAAATGAACTCCGAGAACGAGTTGCGACCAACAAAAAATATTTTTATTCAATAATAACGATTTACAATCAGTTTGAATGTTTTTCTATATAGAAAAAGGGAAAAGTGAAATGGGTCCCTAATATTTAATAAAATCTGCCTTTATTAATTTGAATTATCTTGGAAAAGACAATTAAAAATTTGCGTTTAACAAAAACTTTAATTTTGTAGACTATTTAAGAATGCAGACACATGGAGAGCTACGCAGACTCATAAATTATACAAACGCCATTGTCCTTTGTTATACGAATTTAAAAACTAAAGCAGACACAATGTCTCAGGAAACTATGAAGAGTATACATGGTATAGATGGAAGAAACACCAAATGTATATGAATGTTTGCATACAAATTGTTTAAAAGATGAAACAAATTTAAACAAAGGTGATAGGGAAAATATTTTATACAAATTCCTGATGGCATGAATTGTAAAATGTCTTTAATTTTGAAGAAAATTCTGCATAAAGTCAGATCTCTATGTACAAATGAGATTTATAACCTATATGAATAAGTAATGGGCTGTTATTGCTTATCCAAAACGTTAAGTGATGATCTTTTTGGAAATGTCTTTTCCTACCCATAAAGCTACGTTTGCATCCAAACAATTCCAAAACAAAGATACTATGACCATAATTTCCATCCTTGTTTCTATTGTTTTCTGTCGAAATGTCCAACTTCTGTTCACATCAAACCACGTTTCGTAGTACATTTTGCAATTGCTTCACATCTACACCAAAACAAGGACACATCTTCCATTTGTTCGTTGGTATTGTATTACATACATTCAAAGGTATCCAAGAGGATGCGTTCGTTAATTAAACCATAGTTGCGGTTATAACCTGGAAACTGCTTGTTACTATTCTGTGTTCCGAATTCTTTCTTGTTTAGTTTGTAAATCAACAGATCGAATAATTTCTTGCTTTCGTGTCATCCCTTGATGTCTTCCATTCCTCGGATCTTGGGTGTGTGGTTAAATGAAGAGTTTGTGTAGGCAGCAGGCATCCGATGCATTACCAAGTCACAATGACAAACAAATCTAACAGATAGTGGTGGCACTAGAATGATGTTGCTATTGTATCAATGTCGTTCCGATACATTGTTACAATGAAAACGATGTATGTGGTAGGCAGAAGCTTACTTTATTGCTTTCGTATCACGATCCTTTAGAACATATTCTTTAAAAAAATACACGCCTATGACTCGCCTGGTCCTTGAGAAGCTATTTTAAACCAGTGAGCCGAGCAGTATAGTCGGACGGGGCCGACCATATGATCCCTACACAACTTCCACGAAAACCTAACTTTCTGTGGATATATATTCGGAGCTTGGGCAATATTTCACGATATTTGAACCATCTGGACCAACAAGAGGCTGACAATTATTACTAACGTTCAGTACAGCCCTTCTAATTACTTGTCCAGATTACCTTCCCCTGTGATGTTATGTTCTTATTCCCATTGGAACCTATAGATCGACTCGAAAAAAAATTAAATTTTCTGTCCACTTCATCACAAATTTTAGGCGTTATCCTCGACCATAACTGGAAATTCATGGAACATTTTAAAACGATCAGCGCTATATTTCCGCCCTCTAGTGTGGTAAATGGTTACTAAATAATATCTGAATACATAAGCACCTGTAAATGTTTAAGTGTAACTCCCACATCTGAGTACATACGACCATAAAACACAAAAGTCAGGGTCCATTTGACCCGCTAAATATTGACCGATCCTTATCAAAACAGGCATGCTTATTCTTTGGCCCGATCCTCTTCTCTATGTTTGGGTCATAATTCCAGCTTCTAGAGCAACCAGAAAAACCGATAAAAATTAAGTATTTGGTCCATTTCATCCCTAGATATTAACCGACCATCTGTCCATTATATCGTGTATAATGGACAGACGGAGGGACACACATGTCTAGATCGACTCAGCTAGTCGAGATATGTCGATCGGTATACTTAAAGGTGGGTCTAGGACCAATACCAATATTTCGCGGCGTTGGAAACTCTTGGGGCTGCACAAAGCTATAATACCCTGACAACATCGTTGTGTAGGGTATACAAAAATACACGCCTAAGACTCTCCTGGTCCTTGAGAAGCTATTAAAAAAAAAAATATGCACGCCTAAGACTATCCTGGTCCTTGAGAAGCTATTTTAAAAAAAATATGCACGTCTAAGACTCTCTTGGTCATTGAGAAGATATTCTTTAAAAACAACGCCTAAGAGTCTCTTTGAACTTGAGAAGATATTCTCTAGAAAATCCACGCCTAAGAGTCTCTTTGAACTTGAGAAGATATTCTTGAAAAAACCACGCCTAAGAGTCTCTTTGAACTTGAGAAGACATTCTTTAAAAAATCCACGCCTAAGAGTCTCTTTGAACTTGAGAATATATTCTTTAAAAAATCCACGCGTAAGTCTCTCCTGGTCCATGAGTAGATATTCTTAAAAAATCCACGCCTAAGACTCTCCTGGCTCTTCAGAAGATATTCTTTGAAAAATACAGGTTTAAGAGTCTAATGGTCCCGGAAAATATATTGGGACAATTTGGTGATATATTGTAGCTAAATATGTGCTAACTGTCACTTCCATAGGATGCGACCCAAAAATTTCAATCTTCTGCATTTATTAATGTATTTACGTATTCCATTAGTTGTTCAGTTACTGCATCCACCTCCACCTCAAACAATGTCCTGACCGGCTGCCTGTCTGTTTTCGTGATATGTTTTACATCAACTTGAAAGCCCAATTATACTTCGAGCAATAAATATTTTTCCAACCATGGAGAATGCAATGAAAATCACAGTTTTCCTCTGTGTTGGCACGGAACAAGGATATGCAAAAACTGTTATTATTTGGCTCTTGGCCAAGCTCGGGTAACGAGCGAAAAAATGAAATAAAAACAAGCTTGTTAATAACATTTTCGTTACAACAATTCTCCCATTTTGCTTCATTTTTTATTTTGCATCATTTGAAACATTTCTCATCACTGAAGTGTTACGAAAATAAATTGAAAAGTTGCGTTTACGGGATATGTTTAACGATTATAAGAAAATGCATGCAAAATATAGAAAAACACTAAGAATGCATTATTGATTCTAGATGTTTTGAAAATGATGATGATGAAAATTTCGATGTTTTGTATATTGCAAACGGGAATTGAGCGAACTTTCAAAATAACAAGAAGACAAAATATTGAAAATATCTATTTTTATCGTTCAAGAATACGAAATTTCAAATTACAGACCCATTGCGTCCATAATGTGGACCTCTTTGTAAATCTAGAACCTCTTTATGGATCTCTTTATTTGGATTGGTGATTGGCTCACTTCATAGCAATGCTCATACCTACATGTTTCGTTTCCAAGCCTTTACATACATTTCAGTGGCTGCGCTCATCCGCTTGATACATAAACCATATTTTATATATATATATATATATATATATATATATATCGATTTTCATATATTAAATATTATGGAATTCACCTTTCACCAGCTCCCTTATACATTTTAGCAACCGTAGTTAGAGTATTCATTTGAAATTTCACTGAAACCAAAGATAATATGATTTGATACGTTTGAGGTTACTATTCTTGAAGCCCACCTCTTGGAAAATTTTAAATTTTATTCCATGCATCATTTAGGATTTCAACTGTAAATCCCTTTTATAAAACACATTTTGTTGCTTTATAATGTGTTAGAGGCTA
>NW_026875762.1:0-18262 GCF_032173495.1 Musca vetustissima | reverse complement strand
ACCTTTAGGCGTGGATTTTTTAATGAAAATTTTACCAACAATCCTCATACCTTTAGGCGTGGATTTTTTAATGAAAATTTTACCAACAATCCTCATACCTTTAGGCGTGGATTTTTTAATGAAAATTTTACCAACAATCCTCATACCTTTAGGCGTGGATTTTTTTAGAGAGGATTTTTTAATGAAAATTTTACCAACAATCCTCATACCTTTAGGCGTGGATTTTTTAATGAAAATTTTACCAACAATCCTCATACCTTTAGGCGTGGATTTTTTAATGAAAATTTTACCAACAATCCTCATACCTTTAGGCGTGGATTTTTTAATGAAAATTTTACCAACAATCCTCATACCTTTAGGCGTGGATTTTTTAATGAAAATTTTACCAACAATCCTCATACCTTTAGGCGTGGATTTTTTAATGAAAATTTTACCAACAATCCTCATACCTTTAGGCGTGGATTTTTTAATGAAAATTTTACCAACAATCCTCATACCTTTAGGCGTGGATTTTTTAATGAAAATTTTACCAACAATCCTCATACCTTTAGGCGTGGATTTTTTAATGAAAATTTTACCAACAATCCTCATACCTTTAGGCGTAGATTTTTTAATGAAAATCTTACCAACAATCCTCATACCTTTAGGCGTGGATTTTTTAATGAAAATTTTACCAACAATTCTCATACCTTTAGGCTTGGATTTTTTAGAAGAACATTTTACCAAGAATCCTCATACCTATAGGCGTGGATTTTTTTAAAGAACATTTTACCAAGAATCCTCATACCTATAGGCGTGGATTTTTTAATGAAAATTTTACCAAGAATGATCATACCTTTAGGCGTGGATTTTTTAATGAAAATTTTACCAAGAATGCTCATACCTTTAGGCGTGGATTTTTTAATGAAAATTTTACTAAGAATGCTCATACCTATAGGCGTGGATTTTTTAATGAACATTTTACTAAGAATGCTCATACCTTTAGGCGTGGATTTTTTAATGAAAATTTTACCAAGAATCCTCGAAGCATGTTTAAATATTTTTCCGGTGTATTTGTTGTTAATGTTTCAGGTATAATCAACAACAAAAATTATGATTAAAAAGTTTAGCAAATGTTGTCATTTTTGTTGTTGCCGCTGCTAGTTTTTTTGAACAGTTTTTCATCGTTACCAACCAACACCAAAGACAAGTTAAGTTAAACAGCATAAAATTGCATTGCATTTTGTTATTCATACTCAAACACCGGTTGTTTGTTTCGTCGGTTACTTGACTGGCTTAAATAAATTGTCATCCAGGTTGTTGTTTGTCTAGAGTGGTGGAGAATTGCTAAAATATAAATAAAACTTTTTATAGTTTTTATCTAATGGCAATGATGAGTACGAGGAATGGGGGAATTTCAAAATATATGTAACCTCGTAGTCTTTGGGAAATTTACTTAATGCCACATCCAGAATTCACTAAAGATATTTTAAAAGGAATCACAAACCTTGGTGAGCATGTTACATCATTGAAGTGAACCTCGTACATCTCCTATAAATTTGACAGCAATCTTAGAACATCTTATAGGATCATACTTTCCCCAAAAGATATACATTAAGATATAGTTGAGACAAAAATAAATAAAATTGTAAGTTTTGTGGAAAGAAGTTTTCTGTAGTAGCACAGAGGCTGCGGGCAATGTCTATATTCCCTTCACAAACAAAATATGTACGAAACTTCTTCAAGATTCTATTTCATTTCCAAAAGAAGTTGAGTAGTTGTTATATTTAGTTTTGTTGGCAGTTAAAATAGTAAACAATTAAAGTATAAGGGCTTTGTGGAAAGAAAACTGCAATACAAAGAAATGCCACAATGAATTGCCAGTGATAATTTGACACATAAAATATGACATGAAGTGAATTCATACTAACTTCATGCAGCAATTGTTAAGTTGCATAACACTTTACGGAATCCCTTCAAGACTAAATCATATTCTTCCTAAAATTTTCTTTAAAAATCCACGCCTAATGGTATGGGGACTCTTCCCAAAATTTTCTTTAAAAATCCACGCCTAATGGTATGGGGACTCTTCCCAAAATTTTCTTTAAAAATCCACGCCTAATGGTATGGGGACTCTTCCCAAAATTTTCTTTAAAAATCCACGCCTAATGGTATGGGGACTCTTCCCAAAATTTTCTTTAAAAATCCACGCCTAATGGTATGGGGACTCTTCCCAAAATTTTCTTTAAAAATCCACGCCTAATGGTATGGGGACTCTTCCCAGAAAATATTCTTTAAAAATCCACGCCTAATTGTCTCCTTAGACACCTCAAAATATTCTTTAAAAATCCACGCCTAATTGTCTCCTTAGACACCTCAAAATATTCTTTAAAAATCCACGCCTAATGGTATGGGGACTCTTCCCAAAATTTTCTTTAAAAATCCACGCCTAATGGTATGGGGACTCTTCCCAAAATTTTCTTTAAAAATCCACGCCTAATGGTATGGGGACTCTTCCCAAAATTTTCTTTAAAAATCCACGCCTAATGGTATGGGGACTCTTCCAAAAATTTTCTTTAAAAATCCACGCCTAATGGTATGGGGACTCTTCCCAAAATTTTCTTTAAAAATCCACGCCTAATGGTATGGGGACTCTTCCCAAAATTTTCTTTAAAAATCCACGCCTAATGGTATGGGGACTCTTCCCAAAATTTTCTTTAAAAATCCACGCCTAATGGTATGGGGACTCTTCCCAAAATCTTTAAAAATCCACGCCTAATTTTCTTTAAAAATTTTCTTTAAAAATCCACGCCTAATGGTATGGGGACTCTTCCCAAAATTTTCTTTAAAAATCCACGCCTAATGGTATGGGGACTCTTCCCAAAATTTTCTTTAAAAATCCACGCCTAATGGTATGGGGACTCTTCCCAAAATTTTCTTTAAAAATCCACGCCTAATGGTATGGGGACTCTTCCCAAAATTTTCTTTAAAAATCCACGCCTAATGGTATGGGGACTCTTCCCAAAATTTTCTTTAAAAATCCACGCCTAATGGTATGGGGATTCTTCCTAAAATTTTCTTTAAAAATCCACGGCTGAAGCTATAGAATCTTGATAACCTTCTAATATAAAGCTGCGCCATCTACATTTTAACAATAACATTTGGTGGTATAAATAAATCTGTTATAATGGTAATGCAGGTGGTGTATGTCTTTGATACAAATCTGCTAAAAGTGCTGCCAATTTAATATTTAATATTCTCACCATAGCATAGTAGTTTTTAGCAATCGAACATCTCGATAAAATCATAAATACATAATAAATCATAAATACATAATAATAATAAATAATACATAATAAATAAGTAATGTATTTTAAATTTAGATTTTTTGTTGTCTTTTTGTCAATTAAATCATTGTCCACGCAGTTCAGACAATATTTTAAATTTATACAATTTTATGTCATAACAAAAAGAGATGTAATGTACCATATCAATTGTTGTACTTGTTCATAATTTTAATTTATAAAATAAAAAATGTCTTACCTTTTTCGGGTTTCGGGACGCTGATAACGATTCTGCAAAGCACAAAGTAAAAATTCATTAGGATGAATGGAAAATGGTGGTAATTTTTTAAGTGAATTTAATGAAAATTTTTGAATAAATTTTGTAAAACTATGTTCAATGATTACAAATTTGATTTCGAAAATCAAATAACATGAATCGGAAATGTCGAATCAAACATAACTACAAAATAATAAATATTTCATTTCTGGTTAAAACCATGGTACCGACTGATTATATTTTTTTTCTTGTGACGCTCCTTTTTTTCTCAAAACTAAATCAGTTTGTATATGTGTATGAAACGTATTAAAAAATACAGAAGAAATATAAAAATATTTTCAAATTCCGTTGCAAATAAAATCCAACACTACAGTATTCGAGAATTAAATTTTTAGGAGTTTTGGGAAGAAATATGATTATAATCAAATGTTCAATCCCACACCGTTTTATAAGTATAGGTATACCTTGAAACATGGGTAAGTGATGATAATTTTGGTAGTGAGATATTAAACCAAATGAAAATCCAAAATACAAAATTACATGCAATTTGGTGAAAAAAAGTTTGGTAGAAATATTTCCTACCCAATGAGAACACCGACTCAAGTTGGGTTGAAGTTTATATCAAAAAATACTTTATTTGTCATTTCCATAGCATTTTTATTAAAAAAAAACTATATCGAAATCTGAACCGATTTTTCGGAAACTTATCACACATCATTCTAGGCCTAATTCAGTACGCTATGCCAAATTTCGTGTAAATCGAAGGATATAAAGGGACTTTGGTGCACTATTTACTTAAAATCGGACGAAAATATAATTGGGAGCTATATCGAAATCTGAACCGATTTTTCCGAAACTCACCACTCATCATTCTAGACTCAATTCAGTATGTTATGCCAAATTTCGTGCAAATCGAAAGTTATATATGGACTTTGGTGCACACTTTACATAAAATCGGACGAAAATATATATGGGAGCTATATCGAAATCTGAACCCATTTTCCCGAAACTTACCACTCATCATTCTATACTCAATTCATTACGCTATGCCAAATTTCGTGCAAATCAAAGGGTATAAAGGGACTTTGGTGCACTTTTTACCTAAAATTGGACGAAAATATATATGGGAGCTATATCGAAATCTGAACCGATTTTTCTCAATTTCAATAGGGTTCGTCCTTGGACCAAATAAACTAGCTGGGCCAAATTTCATCCAATTCGAATTAAAAATGCGACCCGTACTTTCTTTACAATTTAACATGAACACACGGACGGACGGACATGCCTAAATTGACTTAGAAAGTGATTTTATGCATATTCTCAAAAGGAATCATGTGTCTCTCGCGTTTCCTTTATATGGGAAGTATACTTTTGTTAATGTGACAATCCTCCACCATATCCTTCAATAATAGGGACACATTCCAATTAATTATTATTTCCATTTTACATGGAATTTATTATTTGTTTACTTTTCAGCATGGCTCGAATTATTATTATATTTAATTGATTTCTTCATCACTTTAACACTTACACATTTAATCCAACCGATCCTTTTATAAACGGCCTACAGTATCGCCACTAACAACAAAAAGAAAATTTTTCCACGACAGATGGGTCCACGATCCGAAACAACCGCTTCTTACTCGGCCAATGTCTGCACCGCAGTCCATTGTGCAAAAGCATTAGGCCTGCTACAACAACAACATTTCTCACAACACACGAACTCGACCGACAATACATGAACGGACAACGACACTTGTTGACTCTCATAGCCACGGAAATAATAATCATATTTTTAGCCAAAAAACTATTGAAAACACTTTAATTTCACAACTATTACATGATTTAGAAATGGCTTTAATGGAATTACTTATTTTTTCTTTAATTTATGACTTATATTTCACAAAATTTAACACTTTAATTATAACCGAAAAATTCGCGACCGGCCGCCATGACAGAATTAACAAAAACTAAAGGAAAATGTCAAAAGGAGAAACAGTGTTGTCAATGCTAGAAAAATAGTATCATATAAATCGCTAAATTAACTGAGTAACATATAAATTTGCACACAGTGTTGTATTCCAATTAGACTGTTTGCAATTAGAATGACAATCACTGAACATGTGAATTATAAACCAGTACACAGATAATTGGTTCTCTGTCTCAGGCACTTTAAGTATACCTATAAGAATAAAATGAATTGAAATATGAACACTTCTTCGCTGTGACCCGAAATTCAAATCCGATTAATAGTGTGTGTTTTAATAATAAATTAAGAAATTTTGTTTTTGCAAAATAGTCAGGCTGAATCCCAGTTTGTTGTTTTTATAAAAAAACAAAAAAAAAAAAGACAACTGTTTATTATTGGGGAATGTATGGCATTGTTTGCCGAGGGGTAAGGCAGGGAAAACTATAGATTAACAATTTTTATTTTGTTACTTAAAGAAAAAATTTATTTTTGAAATAAATGATCGGATTTTTTATTTCTTAATAAAGAGGATTAAATCCATCTCCAATAATTTGAACTTAATTAACAAATGTCAAACTATCTTGCTGGCTGGTGCACACGATTATTCTCCAAGGAAATATCCACTTTGCTCAATCTTAGTTCATCGTAATGTTTCTCCCTAACAAATCAAATATAAGGAGTATAAGCCCACTACTTCGGGTACGCCAGCCACAAAATGTTGACCATTTTTTCGAGTACTTAACTACAGATGTTCAAATCTTTGATAAAACGACGTTAAGTTCGATCCGGTCGAATTTTTATACTATGAGGTGGCCATTAAAAACCTGTAATCGTTCGGTATCTTTATATATTTCGCAATTTATGGCATGGAAAATTTTTGATTTGAAGATTTGACACCCAACACAGCGATATTACAGCCAATTCGGGTAAAAAGGAGCCTATAGTTTCCAAAATACATAATAATAGCAGGTACCGACACATGAAGGCTAGATTTGAGCTATGAAGATTTGATACTCAATGTGAATTCAAAATATGAAATTACAGTTAATTCGATGGAAAAATGTGTCCATATTTTTCGAAATACGTAAAGAGCATGGTATAATTATTACAAGGTAGGGCACAGCTACCAACTGATTACAATTTTTTCTCAAGGAGGCTTGTTCCATCAAATCAAAATACATATTTTGTGTATGTGTGTGAAATGTCAAATAAATTCAAAATAAATTGAAATATATTCAAATTTAATTAAAATGAAAATTATGTTTTTAACATGTTCGTCTGGAAGTAATTACTTTGTTATGGATGAAACAAACATTTGATGGTATTCCCTACTGGATTTTGGGAAGAAATCATAACCTTTCATTCATTTTTCGCGTTTTTAGTTTTGTGTTGAAAAAATGTCAAATAAACACAAACACTTGTTGCGTATATTTATATTATTTTTGGCAGAAGAAGCCACACGTGCATAGTTGATTTTTTGTTATTCACCTCAAGCTGCCCTACCTTATATTATTGTACCATGGTGAAGAGCGAAACAATAATTAAACATTTTGTGGTAGGAAGATTTCCTACACAATTTTAAAAACCAAATTGCAGCCAATTTGGTTGAAAAAATGTTCAAACTCCTCAAAATACTAACATTGTTGGAGCTATCCTAAAAAGTGGACCCATATTAATTATTTTTAATAGGAAGATTTTCTACCCAATATACTAAATTACAGTTAATTAAGTGGAAAAACGTGCCCAATTGCCGAATTTTGGGGTTGGGGATCATTTCGATCATTTCTCCGATTTTATCGACTTTTTTGACGTCCGTGCACCTGTGCGAGGTGCATCTTTAACAGCAAAAATTCCTGAACGGGATCTACGAAACCATTCTGGCTGTTACGGTATCGGAACAATAAACGCCATTCACAATTTTAGCCGCTTGGCTTGAATTTTCGCCTTTGCAAAGAAAAACTGTAAAATGTACCTATCAGTACAGCCATCTGCGATAAAAATGGATTTATTTTCCCCCAAACTAATATATGGGGGCTAACCTAAATGGTATACCAATATTGATATTTTAGTACAAAGATGATCTACCCGATGAGAACCCAAAATGTTAGGTTGGTGCGTATGAAATGTCGGATTCTTAAGTGATTGTATAAAACTACATATATTTTTTTCAAAAGCTGTTTATTCAAAGTATGCTCCACTCGCTTCAATACACTTCTCTCAACGAGATTTTAAAGCGTAGATGCCTGTCTTAAAAAATGTTGGTCTTTAGAATTAATAAACTCTGATATCGAGTTTTTAGACTGCCTTCATTTTCATTTCATGTAAACAGCTCTTAATGCTTGAAAAAATGAAAATCGGCCGGCGAGAGATCCGGTGAATATGGTGGATGATGCAAAACTTCATATTCCAGTTAGTTCAGTTTCGCATTTGTTTTGTGCGATGTATGCGGCGGAGTGTTGTCATGGAGCAGTAGCCAGTCATGCCGATTCACAAGCGATGTGCATACAATTTTTAACTTATCGTGCATCTCATCAATGGCAGTGCTTTCATCCTGATAGCAAGTTCCCTCGTGGATACGGCTGGATCCACTTCCACTAGATCCTTCAGATCATCATTCTTCACAGACGTTTTGGGTCGTCCGCGCGGCTCTTTTCGCAGTGAAAAACCGCCATTCCGAAAATTTTCGAACCAACGGTGCACTTTCCGATCGGTAACCGCATTCTCCCCAAACGCTTGGTTTATGTTACGTACAGCAATATTACCAAGTTTGTACTCATATAAGAAAATGACACGAATGTCGGCCGAATTCATATCGGCAATAAACTCAAAATAAATATCAAAAGGGAAGACCTTCGAGAAAACCTATTTTATTGAAATGAGTCTTTGGCAATGGAAAATACGACTATGAATGGGGTTATGCCAAAGACAAAAGTATAACGAAAACAGGAAGACAAACGTCCGCATGTAAAGAGAATCCGACATTTCAAACGCATCAACCTAATAATACTAAATTACAGTACAGTAAATTACAGTAAAAAAACGTACCCAAAAACCATAAAATGACGAATGTTGAGGTATATATATTATTTTCAATGTATAGCAATCTATGTGCAAAATTTAAAAGCTCTATCTTAAATATTGTAAAAAACTCTATCGTTGTTGACTTATTTACGAATACTCTTGATTAGTCTTATTGCAGTCAAACTGCTTATTTTCCCATCCATATTTCGTTCCTAACAGCGGCTTCAAAAAATATATATCAACTCCAATTTATGGTAGACGTTAGAGAAATTTAGAAAGAAATGAGATTTAAAATTGTGAATTTTATGTGTGGACATCACTGGAAACAAATAAAAAATGTTTAGACTTACCATCCTAAATGTCTATGCATTCAATTGGGTGGCACTGCCGCAAGTACCTAATATTCTAATAATTTGATTTTTCTTTGAATCTTAATCAAAACTAAATTAGTTGGTTTTCAAAATACACTTTTTTCAATTATTCAATAGGATTTTCAATTTTACACATATTTTACTTATACTTTATTTTATTTAAATTCTTTTGATTTGGAAAAACACACTTACACTTGAATTATTGATTTTATTTTTCAAATTACAACATTTGGCATATCTATTCTATTTTAACTTTCCGAATGCCTCGCCTGCTATTCTACTTACTATTTTTGATTTTCAAAACAATATCACGAATTCCACAAAAAGGTCAACCACACAGGTGAAAAATCAATTTGTTAAGAGAGATATGAAATTATATAGGAAATATTCTTTGCAATCCGGACAATATATTTTTCGTTGAATTTTGAAAAATAACCTTAGTTATTCTTTTCGTTGTACCTTTTCCGCGTGGAGAGTAACTTGGTCATATTTTTATTTATTTTAGAGTGTCATTTGTCGTAAGTGTGAACGCTGTTAGCTAAAACAATATCAATAATAAATATTAAATTCAAATAAAGTAATATCTTACTAAGAATTACATATATATAAACCTATACATATACCAAGAGAATCCCGTGGTAAGTGCGGCAAAATAGTGTAAGAAAATATGTAACGCGTGCGTGACAAAATTAACATATGTTTCTATACAGACTCTAATATGAGAATTTTTTTTTGATAATGCTGTTATGTGTGGATCTTGAGATGACAAACTCAAATAAAACAAAATTTGTCTTCTATCTCCATCGAACAAATTTGTATCCGTCACGCACATGTTACATTCTTCCTCAATAAGTTGCTTTAGAACCGAATTTACAGGCAAAAATGTCGTCCATAACTGCATAATGATTTACCAAAGGTCTTGGGGATACACAAAGCTATAATATCCTGACAACATAGTTGTGTGGGGTATAAGAACTAGCATTTTTAAAACATTTTGTTTTGAATTTAATTTTTTTAGTATATGTGCGTGTAACAGTGCGTTACGAGTGTGACATGTGCGTGACGGTGTTCAAAGTTAAAAAAGTATATCTTAGAAATTTTTTTCTCAAAAAAAAAAATTAATGTCAATATAATCTTGAATAACCCATTATAGCTGTAAAAAAATCCGCAATTTTATCTCCAGCCAATTCGCAGAAATTTCATATCGAAACTGATATCCAATTTTTAAAGGGAAAATTTTGTAGCGCGTGCGTACGCTAATTTTTTCTTAATATCTCCGACATTTACAAACATATTCATAAAAAAATTAGCAGGTATTGTAAAAGGCGTAAAACTATTTAATAAAAATTGCGAAAGAAATTTCGGAAACAATTTTTTCTTAACTAAACAAACGATTACATTTCTCACGCTGTAACAGTGCGTGACATGGAATTCGTGATATAGCAAATCGACATTCAACTTGATTTTTTCAAAATTTTAATATGGAAACGCACATTTAATTCAACCGATCACTTTTAAACTGCATACGAGTTTGCAACCGACAACAAAAACAACAACATTTCTCACACACACGAACGCGACCGGCAATACATGAACGGACAACGACACTTGTTGTCTCTCATAGACACGAAATTATAATCATTTTTTAGCCAAATAACGATTGAAAATACTTCAATTTCACAACTTTTACATTCTTTAGGAATTGATTTAATGCAATATATAATTTCTTCTTTAATTTATCACATATATTTTATAAATTTAACACTTTAATTATAACCGAAAAATTCGCGACCAGCCGCCATGACAAAATTAACAAAAACTAAAGGAGAATGTCAAAAGGAGAAACAGTGATGTCAATGCTCGATAAATGATACCTTGTAAATCGCCAAATTGACTGGGTGACACATAAAATTGCATTTGTAAACAGGTTAGCACTCCAATTAGATTATTTGCTATTAGAATGATAGTCACTCAAAATGGAAAATACAAAGCAAAAAATTATCATTAATTTTTCGAAAATGGGTTTAAATCGACATTTACGATGAATATACAAAATCGAGAGGTAGCGTTACCGGAATTGGATGCTATTTATCTATACGAGGTTTAGTTTAAACAATGAGTACTGTAGCCGGATGGGGCCGACAAAATGATACCCTACACAACTACATGTCTAACTATCTGCTGATCTATATTCCGATCCAGGCCAATATTTCGCGATATTTGCACTCTTATGGGGACCCCCCCCCCCATTCTCGGGGTCAAAAATTTTTTTGATTTAATTCGAATCTACTTTAATTCAAGAATGTCTCTACAAAATTTCAAGTGAAAATCTCAAGAACTCTTGAAGATATAGCCGATTTATTGTATCAGCATCAAGTGACGGCTAAAGGGCTTCCCAAACTTTAAAAACTTTTTTCTCTTTTGCGAATGGCGGGCACGATAACTCAAAAACTTATAACCCAATCGATTCCAAATTTTTACACGTTTCTCTGTGAGTGTATAGCTATCGTATGAACTAGGATAAAGCCAATCGGTGAAGATCTTCCTAATTTTTTAACTTGGTTTTTGGTCAAAAATCGACGATTTTCCAAAAATATTTTTTCAAAGGTCCGCCATTTTGTTAATTTTATAGCGAAGTCAATAATCCTAGTTCATGCGAGAGCCAGACATGTACTCTTTCTAACACCTTTGGAATTTTCAGATTCCGATGTTCCAGTGAGGAGTTATCATGCCCGCCATCAAAAATAAGGACTTTTCTTTAATTACAATAAACAACAACAGAACAATAACAACATTTTTTTGTAAATTATTTTTCTTCTCTTTTAAATCTTCAAATATATATGTGCAAAGTTACAAACCTTAACAAGCATTGGTATTGATTTACCAGCCCATTGAAAATCTTGAAAAATTAAAATCGAGAATGGGTGGGGTCCCCTTATGTCAAACTTTATGTCAAGTTTCAAAGCGATCAGCGCGACATTTTCGCCATATAGTGGGCTAATAGTAATACTAAACAATATCAAGACACATAGCCACCTTCAAATATCTATTTCATTGTTACGAGGGTATTTGCGGCAGTGCCTCCCAATTGAATGAATAGGCATTTAAGATGGTAAGTTCAAACATATTTTATTTGTTGCCCAAACAAACATTGCCCCAGCAATGTTAGTATTTTGAGGAGTTTGGAAACATTTTCAACCGAATTGGCTGTAATTTGGTTTTTTGAATTCAAATTGGGTAGCAAATCTTCTTACCAAAAAATGTTTAATTATTTTTTTCACTTTTTACATATTTCGAAAAGAATGAGCACAATTTCCAACAGAATTGACTTTAATTTGATATTTTAACTCCACATTGAGTATTAAATCTTCCTACCAGAAATCATCATCATTGGTCTACTTTTTACGATAGCCTTCATGTGTCGGTTACTGCTATTATTAGGTATTTTGGAAAATGTAGGTTCATTTTTACCCGTTGTGATTGTGTGTCAAATCTTCTTCCCACCAAAAATTTTCCATTGCATGACCCGCGAAATGTATAGGTGTGCCGAACGATTAAAGGTATTTTAAATGCCTACCTCATTGGGTATGGCATAAAAAATTCGGCCCGACCGCACTTAACATCGTTGTATCAAAGATCTGAAGTACTAGAAATAATGGTAAACGTCTTGTGGCTGGCTTATCCGAAGTAGTGGGCTTATATTCCTTATAATTTACTTGACTTAAGTTGGGAAGAAACATTACAATGCACAAAGTTGGAGACAACTTGGATATTTCCTTGGAGAATAAATCGTGCGCACCAGCCAGCAACATAGTTTGATATTTATAAATAACCTTCAAAATTATTGGAGACGGATTTGGTCATCTTTATTACGAAATAAACATCCGATCATTTATTTCAAAAATACATTTTTCCTTTGGGTAACAAAATTAACTTAATCTATTTTAATTCTTAATTTATTATTCAGAACATTATTATCGCTTAATTAATCTGATTTAAATTTCGGGTCACAGCGAAGAAGTATTCATATTTCAATTCATTTTATTCTTATTGGTATACTTAAAGTGACTGAGGGAAAGAAACATTTATCTGTGTACTGATTTATAATTTCCATGTTCAGTGACTATCATTCTAATTGGAATACAACAATGTATGCAAATGTATTTGTTACCCAGTCAAATTGGCGATTTATAACAAATTATTTTTCTAGCATTGACAACACTGTTTCTCCTTTTGACATTTTCCTTTAGTTTTTGTTAATTCTGTCATGGTGGCCGGTCGCGAATTTTTCGGTTATAATTAAAGTGTTAAATGTTGTGAAATATAAGTGATAAATTAAATAAAAAATAGTTAATTTCATTAAATCAATTCCTAAAGAATGTAATTATTGTGAAATTAAAGTGTTTTCAATAGTTTTTTGGCTAAAAATATGGTTATTATTTCCCTGGCTATGAGAGGCAACAAGTGTCGTTGTCCGTACATATATTGTCGGTCGCGTTCGTGTGTTGTGAAAAATGTGGTTGTATTTGTTGTCGGTTGCAAACTCGTATGCCGTTTAAAAGTGATCGGTTGAATTAAGTATGTGTTTAAATAGTAAAATGTCGAAGAAATCAAGATAAATACCAGTTAAATAAAATAATTTGTTGAAAATCAAAAAATAAAAATAAGTAGAATAGCATGCGAGGCTTGCTGAAAAGTAAAATAAAAAAATATATAAATTTCATGTCAATTGTGAAAAATTAAATTAATATTAAAAGTGTCAGCGTATTTTGGAATGTGTGTCTGTATTAATGAATATGTTTAAATCAAAATCAATAATTAGAATTAAAGTGTATTTTAAAAATCAAATAGTTTATATTGAGATTAAATCAATTCCAATGTTACGAGTTTAATTGCGGCAGTGCCTCCCCATTGAATGTCTAGACATTTAGGATGGTAAGTTCAACCATATTTTATTTGTTTTAAGTGATAATACAAATAATTCAATCATGATAGATTTTGCAATATTTAATGTAGGGCTTTGAAATGGAATATATCGGTCCACTTCTCAAGATAGTCCCATAAAACGGTACAGCTCAAAATTCGACATTTTGAGGGATATGGGGATTGGTAAAAAGTATCAATATTGATCCAAATTATTGGGTTGCCATCTATTACAGTTACCCCTGTTCGATATTTTGAAGTTTGTTGGTACGCTTTTCTACAAATTTAGTTATATTAGATTTTTCTAGGAATTCTCAAAAAGCAGAAAATGTCCCTACATGTCCCCTTCGGTATATTGAGGGTTTGGGCACGTTTTTCATTAGTTTAGAGTCTTATTTGATTTCTACCAAAAATTATCAATCTTGATTTACGTTTTAGTATAGCCACCATACAAACGGACATTGACCAATTTTCGTTATTTTGAAGGAATTAGCCGCAATTTGCAATCGATGTGGATGTAATTTGACGGCTGTCGTACATATACAGAAAATGATCAAAATAGGTCCATCTTTTGGTCCCTATGTAAAGGTTGCGCCTCATTGTCAGTATTTTGAAGATTTCGGCTGTTTTTTTCCATTCGTATTGCAGCCTATTGAAATTGGGTTAAATCAGTTCATTTTAAGATATAGCTCCTATATATATTGTTACGTTCTTGGATTTTAGTTAATCCCGTGTAGTCGTTGTTTTATTTCCCGATACAATTCGTACCAAATAAAACGCGGGTTCTTTCTGATTACGATTATTACAATGATTTTATTCACACAACTTTACTTTGCACTTTACTTTACTCGACGGTTTCAATTCGCGATCTGATTCACAACTGACTCACTGCCTTTCCATTTCCCCTATTTATATGAGCCTTGCTTATCGCTACAGAAGTTTCTAGACGATCTGGTAACACCTAGATCACGAACAATCTACCAATGCAACAAACACACATACAAACTTACATTGAGTAAACAATAACAACAACACATATACAGGCGAGGGAATAACAAAGAAAGAGGAATAACAACAACACATATACAGGCGAGGGAATAACAAAGAAAGAGGAATGACGTTTAACAAGAATTGTACGACAATAACAAAAATAGAAAATGAAAGAGGAAATGGAAGGATGTAGAAAAATCTATACAGTAGTTGTTGTTGTGAAGTTATTCAAATAAACTGCGTAGTAGAAATTTACGTTACAATTAAAATTCTTAAATTAACGGAATTCATCTAAATTAACTTAAATCTAAAGTTATATTCGTAACATTGCCCCCCGCTTAAGCCTGTTCGTCCCGAATAGGCACAGTTCCCGTTCCGTAGGGGGTCAGCCGCTCCAAATGTACAACTTTCATCTTCGACCTGGGACTGTCGCTCCTCTGGATGCGATAAACCACATCATTTATTTTCGTGACAATCTTGTAGGGTCCTTCCCAGTGCGTTTGCAATTTGGGGCATAGTCCTTTCTTTCGTTGTGGGTTGAACAATAGTACCAGTTGCCCTTCTCGGAACCCATCGGTATTTGCCGCTCGATCGAACCTTGCCTTCATGCGGTCGCTAACCATTTTTATTCGATGTCGGACTGCATCGTGGACTTTACTAAAAGAGTTTTGACTGTCTTCATCTTGGTTGTTTGGGGTAGCACCGAATATCAGATCGCCAGGTAGCTTTAATTCATTTCCGAACAGAACTTTGGCTGGGGTCCGGGATGTGGAATCATGAATGGCCGATCTATAAGCCAGTAGAAACTTGGGGATATGCTCATCCCAGTCTCGTTGACCGCTGTCCACCACTTTCCGTAGATGTTCTTCAAGGGTGCGATTGAATCTTTCCACCATGCCATCTGATTGTGGATGTAGGGGCGTCGTTCTGGTTTTCTTGATTCCGTAGGAGTCACACATTTCCTTGAAGATCGCTGATTCAAAATTCCTACCTTGATCGGAATGAACCTCAGATGGAACACCATAGCGACAAATCCAATTTTTGCTGAACACATCCACAATTGTCCTGGCTTCTTGATTTGGGATAGCATAAACCTCCGGCCATTTACTGAAGTAATCCATGACCACTAAGACATACCGGTTCCCAGAGTCGCTTGTGGGGAACGGTCCAGCTACATCCATTGCGATTCTTTCAAAAGGGGCTCCTGAATTATACTGCTGCATGTAGCCTCGACTCTTCCGTGTTGGACCTTTAGCTTTTATGCACCTTTCACAATTGGCGATCCAGTCGGCAATGGATTTTTGACAGCCGACCCAGTAGAATCTCTGCTTTACCTTTTCAGCGGTCTTTGCTATGCCAAGATGTCCTCCACTTGGCCCATCGTGAAACTCCGACAAGACATCTCTTATTTTGGAGTCTGGGACGACGATCAAGTTCCGGTGAGATTTACCGTCCTCACTTTCCCATTTGCGATATAGGCAGCCATCTTTTATAAGTAGACTGTCCCACTGGGCCCAATAGGATTTTAAAAGAGGGCTTTCGGAGGTAATTTCTTTACGACTAGGTCGCTTGCCCGTTTCAATGGCCGAAATTACTTTGCCCAGAATGGGATCTCTTCGTTGTTCCGTCGACCAATCTTCACCCGACTCAAACTGCAATAGTCGGACATCAACGATATTCTCCTTATTCTCAGCCTTTGAGCAATGCCTGCATTCTACCTTGCATGGCCGACGAGACAGGGCATCAGCATTACCGTGTTTTCCGCCTTTTCTGTGCTCGATTCTGAAATCATAACTCTGGAGCCTCTCGATCCAACGGGCTAGTTGACCTTCCGGATTCTTAAACCGCAGCAACCATTGGAGAGCAGCGTGGTCGGTCCTCAGCAGGAAATGCTGGCCATATAGGTATTTGTGGAAGTGTTTAACGCTCTCAAGGACAGCAAGCAGCTCTCTCCTCGTCACACAGTAATTCCTCTCAGGCTTCGACAATGTCCGGCTGTAGTACCCGATGACTTTTTCCTGTCCGTCGATTTCCTGGGAAAGGACGCCACCGATGCCGCACGCACTTGCGTCTGTATCCAGAACAAACTTGCCGCCAGGTATAGGGTATGCCAAAATGGGGGCTCTGCATAGCATGTCTTTGAGCTTTCTGAATGCCTCCTCCTGGTCGTTACCCCACTGAAACCTCTGGCCTTTTTGCGTCAAGCGGTGTAGACATGCGGCGATGTTGGCAAAATTTTGGACAAATCGACGGTAGTATGTGCAGAGACCCAGAAAGCTTCGCAGCTCATGGAGATTTCGGGGCTGCGGCCAATCTCTGACGGCTTGAATTTTTTCCTTATCCGTCGATATGCCCTCCGGCGTCACGTGGTGCCCCAGGAACTTCACCTCTCGTTGGAAGAGACTGCACTTCTTTGGGTTTAACTTGAGGCCTGAAGACGAAAGCTGCTGTAGAACATCCCTTAAGTTCTTGATGTGTTCGTCGAAGTTGCGTCCCATGACTATGATGTCATCCAGGTATATGAGGCACGACTTCCACTGCAGCCCTTTTAACACGCGCTCCATCAGCCTTTCAAATGTAGCCGGGGCGTTGCAGAGTCCGAATGGCATGACATTGAACTGCCAGAGACCCCCATTAACGCCAAACGCTGTTTTTTCTTTATCTTTCTCGGCGATCTCTACTTGCCAGTACCCACTCTGCAGGTCGAGGGTGGAGAACCATGACGTCCCGGCTAATGTGTCCAATGTGTCGTCGATCCTTGGGAGCGGATAGCTGTCTTTCTTGGTGACATCATTTAACTTTCGGTAGTCCACACAAAATCGGGTGCTTCCGTCTTTCTTCTTGACCAAGACCACTGGGGAGCACCATGGACCTGACGATGGTTCTATTACACCACTCTTTTCCATTTCACTTATCAGCTTCTGGACCTAGGGGAACACTAGCCTTGTTCCTCTGGGAAGGTGATAATTGGTGTGTCCACTCTTTTATGTAGCCGTCGAGGTCCTTCTTCTCCATGGCTGCTGGCTTTTCGGTGCTAGTTTCCAAATTAATTACAGCTTCAGCTGGTGTGCATTGTCCAACATCGGAAAATTGGCAAATTTGCTCTTGCTTGTTTGACAGGTTCAAAACTCTAACAGGAATCAACCCGTCCTCGTTGCTTTTCACCAAGGCATTCGCTATTAGGATGTCACTATTGATGTTTTCTGCTGGTTCCACCACCCACAACCTCTCGGCTCCACAATCTCCATTCATCGGTACCCATATTATTGCTTCGGCACAGGGCGGTATTATCTCTGGATGGTCCGTCGTCAGACGTCTAATGGGTGTACTTTCATCGTAGCCCACGTTTAACGGAATTTCGACGTTACACCAGGTCATCACACGCTCTTTCATATCCAGATTGATACCAAAGGCAATCATAAAATCTGCGCCTATTATCACTTCGTCT
>NW_026875761.1:0-18316 GCF_032173495.1 Musca vetustissima | reverse complement strand
GTTATTATATCAAGATCAGGAATAAAATCAGGAGAATACCGGGGACAGTAAGCTGCTATAAATTTGACTTTTCTGTTAAGAAACTCGACAGTAACGCATATATTTTCTATCAGTTTCGTAGGATGTGGAGATTCAATATTATGCTTTAGTGATGCTTTGATAATAATAGCCACTCCTCCTCCATGAGATATTCTATCTTTTCTATGCACTCTGTATCCTGGCATTTTAAGTCTGTGATTTGGTTTAAGAAATGTTTCGTTCAGCAAGAGAATGTCGATGGATTTTTCTATTAAAAAATTATGAAGCTCAGCGGACTGGGCGAAGGTAGTAATGCCTTGACAGTTCCAGTGCATTACTTTAAGACTTTTTTGTATATGATTAAATTGCATATCTTATCATAGACATAATAACATTTAATTGTTCAATTTTCGTTCTGCAATTTCGTAGATCAGATAATGCTTTTGAAAAAATTTGGAATAATTCATCCATGTTAAAAAGTTCAGCTGTTGATGAGCTATTTTGGGTTGGTAATTCCATTACTCTGGCGTACGTGTTTTCCGATCTTAGTGGATCGGGTTTGTTTGAGGTAAAAGATGATTTGCTTAGCTGTGGAAATTCATTAGCTGCTATATCGAAGGTTAACGGAGCAGAGCGTCTTCTGACAGAATATTGCCTTGTGAGATTTTCCCGGATTGCTAGGTATTCTTTTCGGCAAGGACAACGTGGATCGTCAGCCCGATGGTTGTTGTTTTTCAATTTTTTTTGTGTGCAGTTGAAACACTTGTAGGCGGCGGGGCTGTCATGGTGTGTTTTATTTATTTGACACATTGATACGTCGTGATTACCCGCGCAGTCAATACATATATTTTTTCGGAAGCAGTTTTTAGCTCCATGGCCATGCATTGTACACTTTGTGCATTGAATGGGACCTTTATTTCCTTTAAGAGGTTTTCTCCAATAAATATTTATCCTACAAACTCTTTTAATTTTTAGGACTTCAGCTTTATTATTTAAAGAACGATCAAACTCGAGCATATAAATTGCATCACTTTCATTAGAGCGAGCTGTTTTAATTTCTTTGATGTTGACAACATTTATATTGTATGAGTTCTTAAGTTCGTCTTTGATTTCACTCGTATTAAGTTGGGGGAGACCATAGCGAACCAGTTTGAATATTTTGGTGTCTTTGCACTCGTGAGAGAAGAAAGTAAAGCCTGACTCAATAAGTTTATTTTTTGCTTGCTCATTGAGAGTTATTGAAGGTGAAATAATTTTAGTGCCGATTGACATTCTCTTAAATGTATACAATGGGCCGACCAGATTGTACACATTTAGGAACTTATGGACAGCATCCACAACGATTGGTGGAACAACAACTTTGTACTCGCGTACTTCATTCTCTTCTTCACTGTAGGTATCATCATCGTTTTCATTGTCAAATGATTGAAGTATATTAAAACGGTTTTCACTCGTTTTATATTTATACCCTTCACCACACTGTGGTACAGGGTATTATGTCTTTGTGCATATGTTTGTAACAGGCAAAAATAATCGAGATAGACCCATGGTTCCTTTTGAGAATATGCATAGAATCACTTTCTAAGTCGATTTATGCATGTCCGTCCGTCCGTCCGTCCGTCTGTCCGTCTGTCCGTCTGTCCGTCTGTCTGTCCATGTTAAATTGTAAACAAAGTACAGGTCGCATTTATGATCCGAATTGGATGAAATTTGGCATAGGTCACTTATTCGGCCCAAGGACGAACCCTATTGAAATTGGGAAAAATCGGTTCAGATTTAGATATAGCTCCCATATATATATTTAACCGATTTAATGTAAACGGTCCCTATATATCTTTCGATTTGCACGAAATTTGGTACAGCCTAATCATTTAGGTCTAGAATGATGTCTGCCAAGTTTCGTGAAAATAACTCCCATATATAGTTTCGTCCGATTTCATGTACAAAGTCCCTATATATCTTTTGATTTGCACGAAATTTGGTATAACGTGCTGAATTAAGCCTGATGTATGCCAAGTTTGGAGAAAATCGGTCCAGATTTAGATATAGCTCCCATATATAGTTTCGTCCGATTTCATGTAAATGGTGCCCCAAAGTCCCTATATATCTTTCGATTTGCACGAAATTTGGTACAGCCTAATCAATTAGGTCTAGAATGATGTCTGCCAAGTTTCGTGAAAATCGGTCCAGATTTAGATATAGCTCCCATATATAGTTTCGTCCGATTTCATGTAAATGGTGCCCCAAAGTCCCTATATATCTTTTGATTTGCACGAAATTTGGTATAACGTGCTGAATTAAGCCTTGAGTGATGTATGCCAAGTTTGGAGAAAATCGGTCCAGATTTAGATATAGCTCCCATATATAGTTTCGTCCGATTTCATGTAAATGGTGCCCCAAAGTCCCTATATATCTTTCGATTTGCACGAAATTTGGTACAGCCTAATCATTTAGGTCTAGAATGATGTCTGCCAAGTTTCGTGAAAATCGGTCCAGATTTAGATATAGCTCCCATATATAGTTTCGTCCGATTTCATGTAAATAGTGCCCAAAGTCCCTATATATCTTCTGATTTGCACGAAATTTGGCATAACGTACTGAATTAAGCCTAGAGGGATGTCTGCCAAGTTTGGAGAAAATCGGTCCAGATTTAGATATAGCTCCCATATATAGTTTCGTCCGATTTGATGTAAATGGTCCACCAAAGTCGCTAAATATCTTCCGATTTGCACGAATTTTGGCATAACGTACTGAATTGAGTCTAGAATGATGTCTGCCAAGTTTCGTGAAAATAGGTCCTGATTTAGATATAGCTCCCATATATAGTTTCGTCCGATTTCATGTAAATGGTGCACCAAAGTCCCTATATATCCTTCGATTTGCACGAAATTTGGCATAACGTACTTAATTGAGCCTAGAATGATGTCTGCCAAGTTTCGTGAAAATCGGTCCAGATTTAGATATAGCTCCCGTTTATTATAGATTGATTTTAAGTAATTGACGTACTAAGGAACCAATTGGAATAAAACGTTCTGAAAGTTGTATAACCTAACCTGTGACAAGTTTGTTTGAAATCGCTCAATATTTGGATAGAGCTTCCATATATATTTTCGCCCGATTTCTAGTAAATTGGGCATCAAACTCCTCATGTTAGTCAGATTGACATCAAATTTTGCACAACTTAAAAAATTGAGCATAGAATTACGTAGTTGCGTTATCTAGAAGTGCAGACATAGCCCAACGGATGACCTATTTATATTTGTTTGAAGTCGATTGACATACTTTATGGATAGATCTAGGTAGATTCACATTTAGATAAATATCACATTTTTTTCATCCAATTTTATGTTATAGTTCTGCTTAATATACCCATAGTGGTGAAGGGTATCATATAGTCGGCCCCGTCCGACTTTACTACTTTCCTTACTGGTTTTCTTTTGGTGATCTTCCTGACAACTTTTTTCGCTTGAGTGAGTGCATTTCAATGTACCACGAGTAGTTGTTATTGTTTTTTTTTTTTTTTGCAATCTGAGTTGAAAACAAAACGTGCTGTTGCTTTTGTTTTATTAGTGATTTCACTGGCTTTGTTTATTACGTAGGCAAAAAACTAGTTAACGGAGCAGAGAAAAGAACACGTGTGCTTGCGATCAATGACAGCATAAGACTGATCACCTCATCTATAAAAACTCCCTTCACCTCATCTATAAAAACTCCCTTCAGCACATCTATAAAAGACTCTTTTCAGACCCTCTTCTATTATGACCTGGACTTCAGTCTTGAAAAATTTGCCTTAGCTCATCTGAGCAATTTACATCAGCAACTTGTTTTTATTTTTTGTCAGTGAGTCAATGTTGAGGTAGGGTAGGAAAAAAGAAAACATCTACACAACGGTATTCGTATATAAGCACATAGAATAAACAATGGTAGCAGCAGCAACAATCAGTGTTGGAATAAAAGTGAAAACAAAGAAAACAAGAATCAGAAACATCGATGTTAACACCAAAAAGCAACAAAAACAAGAACACATAGCACAACAATAACAAATCAAACGGGAAACAAGCCAAAGGTGGTATTCCGTGAAACAACGAATGATTGAAAGAATGAAGAACAAACAATCGTCAATATGTAGAGAGGTTTATAGCTTCTAGGCAAAGACGTTTGTATTAACATGTTTGTTAGGTAGAATGAAAAATGGGTTAACTAACAAAATTCTAGAAAGCAAATGTTTAAGTGATTTTATATATGAATTAATATTGTGTACGTCTCGTACATAGGAACTGGTTAGATTTTTTTTTAAGTATACGGAATAAGTTTAAGAGATGATGAAATAATAGTAGTTCTGGTAGGTTCCGGAAGACAACAATGTCGTCCAAACCAATTTGGACGAAACTTGTGGGAATCAAAGGAAATAAATTTTCTTAACCTAAACAACCTCGTTTTGAGCTTTATAAGATTCAAGGTTTATATTTGTAATTTCCACGTTTAAATACGTTTTTCTTTAATATTTCCAAGTAGCTTATTTTCTGAATAACTCCTCTTCCACTAACAATATCGCAACAGTTTCTTTCATCATTCTCATGATTGTGAATAAGCGCTGTTGTTAAATCTTAACGAACTCCAAAAATAATCATCAAGAAGTTTTTTCTTATAGATGGGAAAAAGTACAACAACAATGTAGCAATCACAAATCAATATATCTAACTGTAACAACATTTTGAAACGAAGCAAAGCAACGGCTGAAGGATATTTTTCCAATAAGATGTTATTATATATACGAATGCGTACACCGAGAGAAATTAGTTGTAGGAATTAAAACGAGAAAATAAAAAAATAAGCCTTAAATCTACAACCGCAGTTATGTTCTAGTAAAATTGTAATCTATGAAATGTTATATTTTGGGTTATAGGAATCTGAACCATAGGGATTTGAATGATGACAGGTGCAACAGTTATGGTATCTCGCAATAGAGTCGCGAGCAATAGAGTATCGAGTGTCTAATGAACGTATTGTTCATTAGACACTCGATAATAGAAGCGACATTAGGTTTTTGCAGGTGAGGTGGACACTCAAGATTCCTTAAATCAATAGTATGTTGGGATTTTCGACGGTATATCCCCAAAATGGGTAAAGTAGGAATCGTCGTCAAGACTACTAACTGATTGCGCCAATTACCTATTGGAGGATATACGTAAACATAAATAGATTGTTAATGAGCGGGAGAAAGGAAACAACTATCTTTGTTGAATACTAACTCGATTCTAATTTATTTATGAAATATTCTGGCTTAAGTACTACATAATCTAATCTGACTTAGCCTATCCTAAACACATTACAAACATTGAAATACATGTCTGAAATCGTGAAAATACTAAGCAGGGATATACCAAACTGTGGACCGATATTGATAATTTTCGATAGTAGGATTTTACACACAATGAAAAATTATCAATTATCAAAATCAAATTAGAGCCACTTCGTTGAAAAAACATACCCTACATCCCAAAATATGGGAGCTACTATAAAAATAATCAGTAAGCAAAGTTCAAAAGTCAGACGGGCCGACTATATGATACCCTTCAACACTTTGGACAGATTTTCTCCAATTTCAATTGGGTTCGACCTTGGGCCAAATAAATAAATTGTGCCAAATTTCATCCAAATCGGATTATAAATGCGACCTGTACTTTGTTCACAAAATTACATGGACAGACGGACGGACATGCGTAAATCGACTCAGAAAGTGATTCTATGCATATTCTCAAAAGGAACTATGGGTCTATCTCGTTTCCTTTTGCCTGTTACAAACATATTTACAAAAGACATAATACATATTTACAAAAGGCATGTGGAGAAGGGTATAAAAATCAAAATGCCGAATATTGGGGAGTACTTTTATATGGGAGTCATATCAAAACGTCGACCAATATCAAATATCCAGGAGTCTAAAATATTTTCCAAAATAATTTCCAGAAAAGCTTAACCAATATATTGTGAAGCCTTCGAACCTTTCTTTCGCTGTCCATTGTTTATACCCTTCACCACACTGTACAGGGTATTATGTCTTTGTGCATATGTTTGTAACAGGCAAAAGGAAACGAGATAGACCCATGGTTCCTTTTGAGATCCGATTTGGATGAAATTTGGCATAGGTCACTTATTTCACCCAAGGATAAACCCTATTGAAATTGGGAAAAATCGGTTCAAATTTAGATACAGCTCTTATATATATTTTCGTCCGATTTAATGTAAATGGTGCACCAAAGACCCGAGATATCCCTCGATTTGCACGAAATTTGCCACAGCGTAATGAATTAGGTCTAGAATGACGTGCGTTAAGTTTCCTGAAAATTGGTTTAGATTTAGATATAGCTCCCATATATATTTTTGTCCGATTTAATGTAAATGGTGCTCCAAAGACCCTATATAATGGATTAGGTCTAGAATCATGTGTGTTAAGTTTCGTGAAAATCGGTTCAGATTTAGATATAGCTCCCATATATATATATATATATAAATATATATTCGTGCGATTTAAAGTAAATGGTGTACCAAAGTCCCTTAATATCTTTCGGTTTGCACGAAATTTGGCACAGCGTAATGAATTAGGTCTAGAATGATGTGTGTTAAGCTTCCTGAAATCGGTTCAGATTTAGATACATCTTCTATATCTGACCAAATGAAAACTTTAGTATCGGTTGCAGAATGACATGTTTATGGATCCAGTTTCATTTTACTGGTCCTTTAAAAATGCGACGTTTGTTAGGATTCATCTGTTGAATATACCCAAAGGGGTGAAGGGGAGGGGTCGGCCCCGTCCGACTTTACTACTTTACTTACTGCTTTTCGAATGTAAAATTCCTTTCTCTAAAACAACTTTCTCCGAATGACATTACTAGTTTCCTATCTATATTTTATAGAATTGAGGTTGCAATGGTTGTGCTGCCTGAACTGTATTGCGAAGTTTGCCTAATGCCGTTCCGACAGTGCCTGGGAATTTTTAAGACTAATATATATGTAGTCAGATTACTTACCGTTCTTGAATAGTAGTTAATGTGGTTAAATCCAGAGAACAGTCCAATAAACCTGGATTAGATAGATCTTTTTCGATTTTTTGATCCATCAGAGCAATTGTTGCCGTCTCACTGCGGTGGATATTTATTTTTGTGGCTTTAGTCAATTTCTATCCGGTACGGTCTTTTTGGAAGTCAGTGACACACTATTCTAGATGGGCATTTCTTCCGCGATGTCCTTTCGAGGAGGTGGTCAATATTGTCTCAAATCATTGCTTTCGCAATCATTAAAAATACAACATTAGACACATAATACGGCATACCCTTAGTCTTGGTCATATGTAATAGGAAATACTTGCCTAAATCAACCAAAAGGTGCCTTTATCGGTCTTGTCCGTGTAGAAATTTTCCCACTTTTTAGTGAAACGATTTTCTCAAAACTTGGCACAAATCATTCTGAACCTAATTCAGTACTCTGTGCCAAATTTCGTGCCAATCGAGAGATATAGAGGGAATTTGGTGCCCCATTTACCTTAAATCGGACGAAAATATATATGGGAGCTGCATCTAAATCTGAACCGATTTTTCCCAACTTCGTCTTTGGGCCAAATAAGTGACTTGTGCCAAATTTCATCCAAATCGGATCATAAATGCGGCTTTGTTTACAATTTAACATCTACAGACGGACGGATGGACATGCATAAATCGACTCAGAAAGTGATTCTATGCATATTCTCAAAAGGAACCATGTGTCTATCTCGTTTCCTTTTGCCTGTTACAAACATATGCACAAAGACATAATACCCTGTACCACAGTGTGGTGAAGGGTATAAAAAATAGAAGTTAGGCCGGACCGAATTTTTTAAAACCCCCACTTTTGGAACTTTATTTGGTTTCTATATCATTGTAAATTAGCTTGCTAGTAGGTTGTTTATTTTTGCAAGTGAAAAAACCAAATTACACTCAAGGCTAGGTACTCAAAATCATGCCTGACCACAAATATTGAAAACATTTTGCAAAGTAGTTTTTTATTCACCATGAATCTGAAAGTACCGAAAACGGATCACGTTCCTCTTTAAATTGGTGCTATGTCAAAATATAGACATACATCGAACATATTCGGGAACATATTTTCCAAATTTTAGTTACCTCGGTTGGAAAATATTCCAAGACCTTAGAAGTACCCAAATGGGATGAAACCTTTATAAAGGGACTATGTTCAAATATAGACCTATGAAGAACACTTTCTTCATCAACATAAGTGGCCATTGTTGATAGGACAACCAATGCAAATTTAAGATCAAATCACAGCCAATTCGCGTAAAAAAGTACCAAAATTTTTCAAAATACCAAATAATGGAGGATATCTTGATTTCCAATTTTTATACTTTTGGTAGGAAGACAATTCCGATGAAAAACGCGTCTAAACTCCCCAAGATACCGATTAATAGGGGCACCACTGTATTGGGACTAAGCGGAAATACCGAAAATAGGGTGATACCGTTATATCGGGGCTACTATAAATTTTGAGCAATATTTATAATTCTTTGGAAAGAAGATTTTATACTCTATGTGCACACAAATACCCAATTCTGCACCCCAAAACACCGAATAATAGTGAGTACAGTTATATATAAGTACATATTTAAGGGCCCATATATTCTTATAATAAAAATTTCAGCCTTGTAGTAATTCTTATTTAAGACAAAGCTTTTATAATAGATTTCCGCCGTAATCAACTCTTCATACAATTACTCAATTTCGTATAACATTAGCAGATTCAAAGAGGTGTTAATAAACCATGACATAAACAGACGCACAGTCTATTAAAACAACGCTTCCCTTTGTGCGGTTTTTAGCTAGAACGTTTTAATTATGTATTTATTCTAAAGGACACATTGCTACAGAGGGTGATATCCTTATCTTCGCAAAAAAATATATGTTTCGCTTTTGATTGTTCGTTTTAAAACAAGTATTATTTTCACACAACTTATGTGGCTTACCAAAGCCATGTATATTTAATTGTGTAAATTTTTGATGTTATTGTAATATTTGAGACTCTTAAGGAAATGTGGAGTAAATAAGGAAAGTAGTGAAGTTGAACATGGCCGTCTATATGATACCCTTCACCACTTTTGGGTATATTCTACATATTAATCCTAACATGAAATTGAACGCACTTAAATTAAACGCACGGTCTTTATCTATAAGTGAACTGAATAACAGATCTAGAGTTATTTGTCTGGAATTGGACTACACTTATTTTAACATATAATTCCAATCGAAATGTATATGGAAGCAATGTCTGTATCTGTATCACTTTCAACAAAACACAATTTGCTATATTTAAATCTGAACCGATTTTCACGAAACTTAGCTCATCATTCTAGACTAATTTCAGTACGCCTTGCCAAATTTTGTCTAAATCGAAAGATATACAGTGACTTTGGTACACAAATTACTTAAAATCGGACGAATTTAGTTAAAATCAGGCGAAAATATATAAGCGAGCTATATCGAATTTCGTGCAAGTCGAAAGATATATAGGGACCTTGGTGCACCATTTACATTAAATTGGACGAAAATATGTACGTGATCTATATCTAAACATATTTTCCCAATTTCAATAGGGTTTATCCCTGGGTCAGAAAATTAGATGTGCCAAATTTCATCCAATTCGGTATTTAAATAAGTGAACTTAGCACACACAATTCAATTCATAATTCAATTCAGTTCGCCATGCCAAATATCGTGCAAATCGAGATATACATAGGGACTTTCGTGCATCATTAACATAAAATCGGACGAATATATATATATATATATATTCATGGGAACTATATCTAAATCTGAATCGATTTCCCAATTTATATTGGGTTCGCCGTTGTGATGCGCCAAATTTCACCCAATTCGGATCATAAATGCGACCTGTACTTTGTTTACAATTTAACAATTTACAAACACATACACCTCAGTGTGGTAAAAGGTATACAAATTAAGCCTTATAGAATTTAACGTAAATACACACATATTTCCAACGACATTATATTTCCGTTGTAATAAACTCAATCCCATGTTTTCTGTTATTCTGTCTTAACTCAATTTCACATAACATTAGTAGTCTCATTGTGTTTATTATAGCATGACACACAACATGGCAACAGAGTGTATTAAAACAAGGTTTTACTTTGTGCGGTTTATTCTTATGTGCAAAGTTTTAATTGTTTTAATTACATACTTATTTTAAAGGACAAACCAGTAAGGAAAGTAGTAAAGTCGGACGGGGCCGACTATATGATACCCTTCACCACTATGGGTATATTAAGCAGAACTATAACATAAAATTGGATGAAAAAAATGTGATATTTATCTAAATGTGAATCTACCTAGATCTATCCATAAAGTATGTCAATCGACTTCAAACAAATATAAATAGGTCATCCGTTGGGCTATGTCTGCACTTCTAGATAACGCAACTACGTAATTCTATGCTCAATTTTTTAAGTTGTGCAAAATTTGATGTCAATCTGACTAACATGAGGAGTTTGATGCCCAATTTACTAGAAATCGGGCGAAAATATATATGGAAGCTCTATCCAAATATTGAGCGATTTCAAACAAACTTGTCACAGGTTAGGTTATACAACTTTCAGAACGTTTTATTCCAATTGGTTCCTTAGTACGTCAATTACTTAAAATCAATCTATAATAAACGGGAGCTATATCTAAATCTGGACCGATTTTCACGAAACTTGGCAGACATCATTCTAGGCTCAATTAAGTACGTTATGCCAAATTTCGTGCAAATCGAAGGATATATAGGGACTTTGGTGCACCATTTACATGAAATCGGACGAAACTATATATGGGAGCTATATCTAAATCAGGACCTATTTTCACGAAACTTGGCAGACATCATTCTAGACTCAATTCAGTACGTTATGCCAAAATTCGTGCAAATCGGAAGATATTTAGCGACTTTGGTGGACCATTTACATCAAATCGGACGAAACTATATATGGGAGCTATATCTAAATCTGGACCGATTTTCTCCAAACTTGGCAGACATCCCTCTAGGCTTAATTCAGTACGTTATGCCAAATTTCGTGCAAATCAGAAGATATATAGGGACTTTGGGCACTATTTACATGAAATCGGACGAAACTATATATGGGAGCTATATCTAAATCTGGACCGATTTTCACGAAACTTGGCAGACATCATTCTAGACCTAAATGATTAGGCTGTACCAAATTTCGTGCAAATCGAAAGATATATAGGGACTTTGGGGCACCATTTACATGAAATCGGACGAAACTATATATGGGAGCTATATCTAAATCTGGACCGATTTTCTCCAAACTTGGCATACATCACTCAAGGCTTAATTCAGCACGTTATACCAAATTTCGTGCAAATCAAAAGATATATAGGGACTTTGGGGCACCATTTACATGAAATCGGACGAAACTATATATGGGAGCTATATCTAAATCTGGACCGATTTTCACGAAACTTGGCAGACATCATTCTAGACCTAATTGATTAGGCTGTACCAAATTTCGTGCAAATCGAAAGATATATAGGGACTTTGGGGCACCATTTACATGAAATCGGACGAAACTATATATGGGAGCTATATCTAAATCTGGACCGATTTTCTCCAAACTTGGCATACATCACTCTAGGCTTAATTCAGCACGTTATACCAAATTTCGTGCAAATCAAAAGATATATAGGGACTTTGGGGCACCATTTACATGAAATCGGACGAAACTATATATGGGAGCTATATCTAAATCTGGACCGATTTTCACGAAACTTGGCAGACATCATTCTAGACCTAAATGATTAGGCTGTACCAAATTTCGTGCAAATCGAAAGATATATAGGGACCGTTTACATTAAATCGGTTAAATATATATATGGGAGCTATATCTAAATCTGAACCGATTTTTCCCAATTTCAATAGGGTTCGTCCTTGGGCCGAATAAGTGACCTATGCCAAATTTCATCCAATTCGGATCATAAATGCGACCTGTACTTTGTTTACAATTTAACATGGACAGACAGACGGACAGACGGACAGACGGACAGACGGACGGACGGACGGACGGACATGCATAAATCGACTTAGAAAGTGATTCTATGCATATTCTCAAAAGGAACCATGGGTCTATCTCGATTATTTTTGCCTGTTACAAACATATGCACAAAGACATAATACCCTGTACCACAGTGTGGTGAAGGGTATAAAAATATGTTCGCTTTGATGCTTAATTGCTCGGTTTGAAACAAATTAAATTTTCTCCCAACTTACGTTGTTTGTGAAACACATGTTTATTAAATTGGAACATTGTTTTTACACACTTCACCAACCTGTGATACAGATTATTATGGATTTGTGCATATTTTTGTAACAGGTAGTTAGTTTTAAGGATAAATCTGGAATTGCGTTCTAAGTTATAAAATTTTACTGGTGTAATGCTCAAACTCTCTAGATTTGATATAAAAAATTGTTCCTCTCTACCTGAAATTGACTTTTTTCCAAAAAATTGAGTTCCTGGCCCACAGTGACGCTGTGAAAACTTGGTCTCAATCGTAGAAACATTGGGTCTTTGGTACGTCCTTTACCTAAAATAGAACGAAAATATGTATGGGAGATATATCTAAATCTGAATCGATTTTCAGCAACTTCAATAGTGCTGATTTGGATGATAAATGTAACCTGTACTTTGTTTGCAATAATACATTCGCAGACGGACATGCATAAACCGACGCAGAAAGTAATTCTATGTGTATTCTCAAAAGAAACTATGGGTCTATCTACTTTCCTTTTGCCTGTTACAAGTTACATAATACCCTGTATACTGTTACATAACCCCCTGTATAGTTACATAATACCCACAGTGCGGTGAATGGTATAAAAATCAACATTTTGAAGCCGAGAATGAGGAGTCCCAATATAACCGTCGTAGATATGTGGAGATGAAGCACATTTCCCAGTCGGTGGGTATGTTAATAAACAAAATTGTCGTATTTGGGTTTCTGAGATTCCTCAAGTAATTGAAGAGATGGCATTGCACCCACAAAATTCACTGTATGGTGCCCTCTTTGGACTAGGAGAATATATGGTTTCAACAGAGCGGTGTCACATGCCACACAGCTCGAGCCAATTTGGCTTTATTGCAATATGCAATTTCTGGCCGTGAATTTTTATACTCTTCACCACACTGTGGTACAGGGTATTATGTCTTTGTGCATATGTTTGTAACAGGCAAAAATAATCGAGATAGACCCATGGTTCTTTTTGAGAATATGCATAGAATCACTTTCTGAGTCGATTTATGCATGTCCGTCCGTCTGTCCATGTTAAATTGTAAACAAAGTACAGGTCGCATTTATGATCCGAATTGGATGAAATTTGGCACAGCTCATTTGTTTGGCCCAAGGGCGAACCCTATTGAAATTTGGAAAAAAATCGGTCCAGATTTAGATATAGCTTTCATACATATTTTCGTCCGATTTAAGGTAAATGAGGTACCAAAGTCCCTAAATATCTTTCGATTTGCACGAAATTTGGTACATCCTACTGAATTAGGTCTAGAATGATGTGTGCCAAGTTTCTTAAAAATCGGTTCAGATTTAGATATAGCTCCCATATATAGTTTCGCCCGAGTTTAGGTAAATGATGCACCAAAGTCCCTGAAAATCATTTGATTTACACGAATTTTGGCATAGCGTATTGAATTAAGTCTAGATTGACGTGTGCTAAGTTTCGTGAAAATCGGTTCAGATTTAGATATAGCTCCCATATATAGTTTCACCCGATTTAAGGTACATGATGTACCAAAGTCCCTAAATATCTTTCGATTTGCACGAAATTTGGCATAGCCTACTGAATTAGGTCTAGAATGATGTGTGCTAAGTTTCGTGAAAATCGATTCAGATTTAGATATAGCTCCCATATATAGTTTCGTCCGAGTTAAGGTAAATGGGGCACCAAAGTCCCTATATATCCATCGATTTGCAAGAAATTTGGCATAGCGTACATAATTAAGTCTAGAACGATGTGTGTAAAATTTCGTGAAAATCGGTTCAGATTTGGATATAGCTCCTATATATAGTTTCGCCCGAGTTAAGGTAAATGGGGTACCAAAGTCCCTATATATCTTTCGATTTGCATGAAATTTGGTATAGTGTACAAAATTAAGTCTAGAATGATGTATGCTAAGTATCCTGAAAATCGGTTCAGATTTAGATATACCTCCTATATATATAGTTTCGCCCGATTTTTGGTAAATGGTTTGCCAAAATCTCTATATATCTTTCGATTTGCACGAAATTTGGCATAGCATACTTAATTAAGTCTAGAATAGTGCACGTTAATACCATAGACAGACGACAGCCTTAATTTGCATTACAAAGTTCTTAATTTGAATTAATATTTACCCCTGACAGACGAGAGTTTCTGCATTTACGAAACAGTTTTTTGCTTCAAAACAATTGTTTGTCTGTGTGTAGTATGAAATTTTTTTACATTTGTTTTGATATTTTTCGGGATTACATCTTTAGGAAATAGATACATGACATAAAGGAGGAATAGCAACTATGATCTTAGGAAAGCAGCTCCCAATTCAAAAAATGGTTGAAATTTGCCTTCATTTCTTATTTTTATTTTCATGAATATAAATAAATTTGACAAGAAACAATTAATTTTCGACAGCATTGCCATATTGAAATTGCTTAATTCAGTATAAATTCAGTTTGATTTTGTGCATTTACAACACATAAAAATGTGGATAATGTACAAGTTAATTTGAATTAAGGCTGTTAATGCAAATTAAGGCTGTCGTCTGTCTAGGCTATAAGTTTCCATCTGTAATTGTGGAATGTCCATATTCCTTACCAGCACGCGATTTTCCCCTAATGCTAACTATAACTTACGTGTCGACCTTAATCTTCGCCACCTTGTGCATCATTATGACCAGCTTGCAGGACACACTATTTTCGCTGATCACTGCGTAACGCAGCTCAGCTTTACCAGTGTTTATCGCCATCTTATTCTTTCATTAAGTCCTTTACTTTTGGAGGCAAGTCTTGCCACGCAATATACAGATTATTATGTCAGCCTCCCTTAACTTAGGCTCTGTAACGTAAGTCAAGGTACTTACATCTGTAGAAAATATTAGCTCACGATCGCAGGGTGGCACGAGGCGTGACACGTAAGCAGATATTTATTCCATCTTCCATATTTGCTTTTCAATTTAGGGAAACACCCCTATAGTCAGTTTTGGTCCACTGAGATAATCATACTATACTGCTATCAACCATGCACTTTCCCCTAGCCGCCTCCTGAATACACACGAAATCAGTCTTACGATTATTGTCACTATACGATCACCATGCTCTACAGTTGGGCTGTCTTCTTCCTCACTTCACTTTAGAGTTGTTAAGCACCAGCTTTCCAATAAAATGTTAAAATTTCCATTACCTCAAAAATTTATACAAATTTTGTTTTTCCCAGTGTACAGCAGCACATATATATACGTATTTTTAATAGAAATCAAACGTTATAAAATCGTAAAGCTCCTCCTAAAATGTTTGTTAAAAGTCTTTGGAGAACATTCAATAAATACAAAAAGGGATTTGAATTGATTGGGTCTGAACAGAATCCAAAAGTCGAAAATATTAAAATGTGAAATAAAACCAGTAAGGAAAGTAGTAAAGTCGGACGGGGCCGACTATATGATACCCTTCACCACTATGGGTATATTAAGCAGAACTATAACATAAAATTGGATGAAAAAAATGTGATATTTATCTAAATGTGAATCTACCTAGATCTATCCATAAAGTATGTCAATCGACTTCAAACAAATATAAATAGGTCATCCGTTGGGCTATGTCTGCACTTCTAGATAACGCAACTACGTAATTCTATGCTCAATTTTTTAAGTTGTGCAAAATTTGATGTCAATCTGACTAACATGAGGAGTTTGATGCCCAATTTACTAGAAATCGGGCGAAAATATATATGGAAGCTCTATCCAAATATTGAGCGATTTCAAACAAACTTGTCACAGGTTAGGTTATACAACTTTCAGAACGTTTTATTCCAATTGGTTCCTTAGTACGTCAATTACTTAAAATCAATCTATAATAAACGGGAGCTATATCTAAATCTGGACCGATTTTCACGAAACTTGGCAGACATCATTCTAGGCTCAATTAAGTACGTTATGCCAAATTTCGTGCAAATCGAAGGATATATAGGGACTTTGGTGCACCATTTACATGAAATCGGACGAAACTATATATGGGAGCTATATCTAAATCAGGACCTATTTTCACGAAACTTGGCAGACATCATTCTAGACTCAATTCAGTACGTTATGCCAAAATTCGTGCAAATCGGAAGATATTTAGCGACTTTGGTGGACCATTTACATCAAATCGGACGAAACTATATATGGGAGCTATATCTAAATCTGGACCGATTTTCTCCAAACTTGGCAGACATCCCTCTAGGCTTAATTCAGTACGTTATGCCAAATTTCGTGCAAATCAGAAGATATATAGGGACTTTGGGCACTATTTACATGAAATCGGACGAAACTATATATGGGAGCTATATCTAAATCTGGACCGATTTTCACGAAACTTGGCAGACATCATTCTAGACCTAAATGATTAGGCTGTACCAAATTTGGTGCAAATCGAAATTTCGTGCAAATCGAAAACTATATATGGGACTTTGGGGCACCATTTACATGGAGCTATATATGGGAGCTATATCTATCTGGACCGATTTTCTCCAAACTTGGCATACATCACTCAAGGCTTAATTCAGCACGTTATACCAAATTTCGTGCAAATCAAAAGATATATAGGGACTTTGGGGCACCATTTACATGAAATCGGACGAAACTATATATGGGAGCTATATCTAAATCTGGACCGATTTTCACGAAACTTGGCAGACATCATTCTAGACCTAATTGATTAGGCTGTACCAAATTTCGTGCAAATCGAAAGATATATAGGGACTTTGGGGCACCATTTACATGAAATCGGACGAAACTATATATGGGAGCTATATCTAAATCTGGACCGATTTTCTCCAAACTTGGCATACATCACTCTAGGCTTAATTCAGCACGTTATACCAAATTTCGTGCAAATCAAAAGATATATAGGGACTTTGGGGCACCATTTACATGAAATCGGACGAAACTATATATGGGAGCTATATCTAAATCTGGACCGATTTTCACGAAACTTGGCAGACATCATTCTAGACCTAAATGATTAGGCTGTACCAAATTTCGTGCAAATCGAAAGATATATAGGGACCGTTTACATTAAATCGGTTAAATATATATATGGGAGCTATATCTAAATCTGAACCGATTTTTCCCAATTTCAATAGGGTTCGTCCTTGGGCCGAATAAGTGACCTATGCCAAATTTCATCCAATTCGGATCATAAATGCGACCTGTACTTTGTTTACAATTTAACATGGACAGACAGACGGACAGACGGACAGACGGACAGACGGACAGACGGACGGACGGACGGACGGACATGCATAAATCGACTTAGAAAGTGATTCTATGCATATTCTCAAAAGGAACCATGGGTCTATCTCGATTATTTTTGCCTGTTACAAACATATGCACAAAGACATAATACCCTGTACCACAGTGTGGTGAAGGGTATAAAAATAAACAGTTGTATTTTTATACCCTTCACCACACTGTGGTACAGGGTATTATGTCTTTGTGCATATGTTAGTAACAGGCAAAAATAATCGATTTATAGACCCATGGTTCCTTTTTGAGAATATGCATAGAATCACTTTTTGCGAATCGATTTATGGCATGTCACTTATTCGTCCCAAGGACAAACCCTATTGAAATTGGGAAAAATCGGTCTGTCGATCTGTATAGCTCCCATGTTATATTGTGAACCTAAAGTAAAGGTCCCTATATATCTTTCGAATTGGACAAATTTGGCATAGGTACACCTAACCCAAGGACGAACCCTATTGAAATTGGGAAAAATCGGTTCAGATTTTAGATAGCTCCCATATATATATTTAACCGATTTAATGTAAACGGTCCCTATATATCTTTCGATTTGCACGAAATTTGGTACAGCCTAATAATTTAAGCCTAGAGTGATGTCTGCCAAGTTTCGTGAAAATGAGTGCAGATTTAGATATAGCTCCCATATATAGTTTCGTCCAATTTCATGTAAATGGTGCCAAAGTCCCTATATATACT
>NW_026875760.1:0-18213 GCF_032173495.1 Musca vetustissima | reverse complement strand
GGATTGGCGTAAGTTAATCAGATGATTACGCCCTGTATTTTAGCTATGAAACGAGACATGTATTTGGCTGCGGATTTATTGTTAATAGGAGAATAAAACACCTCGCCTCCAGATTCACTCCAGTAGATGATCGAATCGCCATTATCCTTATAAAAACGAAGTTCTTCTACATCAGTCTCATTTGCGCCCATGCTCCGAGCGAATATCGATTCGGACCACTACCTTGTAGCAGCCAAGGTTCGCACTCAACTTAATGTAGCAGCAAGGTGCGATCTAACACAACACGGAAACTCGACGTCGAAAAGTTGCACACACAACCCTACTCCGCTCAACTCACCCACCTGAATGACAAAGCACTCCATGTCCTGATAATAATATAGAAGCACAATGGCAGGCAAACTACAGCAAAATCAACACCTGGGTACCGAAAACCACCAGACAGTAGCAACACGTAATGCGTTGGAAAATTATCGTGAGAAAAGGAAAGAGGAGAAAATTTTTTTCAGAAAAAAGAAAAAAAAAAAACGTGGGCGTGGGCAAATCGAGGTGCACGAGTGTCAGAATGAAGTCCGGAAATTTTACCAACGAGTAAAACACCAAACCGAAGGCTTTGGTGAAGGTACATCCTCTTGTAGAGATGAACATGGAAACCTGGTGACAGATACAGATACCGTGTTGAGGATTGTGAAGGAAGATTTTGAAAAGCTTCTGGTATCACATAGTGGCGGTGAAGAAGGCGAATAAGAGATGACGGTATAAAGTGTATACGACCTAGTCAATATGAGGTTGAAATAAATCGGCTGAAGAGCAATAAAGCAGCAGGTACCGATGGATTACATGCCGAACTATTCTAGACTGGTGATAAGAAGCTGGTCAGGAGCTGTACCAGCTGATTAGTACAATTTGGCTAGGGGAATGTATGCCCAATGATTGGAACCTCAGCATCCTGTGTCCCGTGTACAAAAAAGGTGACAAGACGATATGTGCCAATTATTGATGAATAAGACTCCTTCTCATCAAATATAAAGTACTATCCTGCGTTACACACTGCGAAAAATCCTGGAAAAAAACCCACGAAAACACATCGCCACCTTTCACCTATTAATCGACTATAAAGACGCATTCGACAGCCATATCCGTTCAGAGGTGTTTAAAGACATGCCTACGTTCGGCATTCTTGCAAAATTAATACGGCTATGTAGGATAACTTTAACTGGTACAATATCAGTAGGAAAGTACCTCCCGAAGTCCTTCAATACTGAACGAGAATTCAGACAACGTGACAGTTTGTCGTGTGATCTCTTTAACATCCTGCTAGAAAAGTTCATACGAGACGCAAAGGTGAACAGAAATGTCAATCTGTATACCAAACAACACATGTTACTCGCCTACGCCGACGACATCGACATAATGGGTCGAACATTGCGAGCGGTAACAGTCACCTTTGAACTAATTGAGAAGTAGTCTGCCAAAATGGGTCTGACAGTAAAAGGGCGAAAATACCAAGCTGATGGTATCAACGTGAAAGACGTCCAGTAGTCTCGGACCAACTGTGGAACATGGAAACTACAGCTTTGAGGTAGTGAACGATTTTGTAAACCCCCTCCCCCATATAAAAACACCCATATATAAAACTAATGACATCGGGTTTGAAATTCGGAGAAGGATTGTGATGGTCAACATATTCTACTAGGACTGAGTAAGCAACTTATAAGCAAGGCCACCTCCCGTCAGACCAAACTCATATTTTACAAGATGCTCATATTACCCGTGCTGTTGTATGGATTTGAAGCATGGGTACTTGCACAAGCAGATGAGACAGCTCTTGGAGTTTTTGAGAGAAAAATTCTACGAAAGATCTATAGGCCGATTTGCGTCGACGGTGAATATCGCCATCGAATGAACCATGAGCTGTACCAACTATTCTCGGACATTGGTATTGTTAGACGTGTTAGGCTGCAGCGACTACGTTGGCTAGGTCATGTTGTGAGAATGGATGAAGATGTCCCAGCCCAAAAGGCATCTAAAAGCGAGCCAAATGATGGTTCAAGCAGAAGAATCCGATGGCCAAGAATCCGATGGAAACAACATCTCGGATGAGATACGCACAAGACCGACGCGCTTGGAAAACTGTTTTAAGCTCTGAACAACAGTTCTGTAAGGAACAACAGTTCTGTTATAAGCCAGCTAAGTAATCAACCGATTGAAATTAAAAGCATAGCACTTGAAGGTTAAAAAAATTTAAAAGCAACTAGATAGGCTACCTCTTGTTATCCCGAAAGCTATGGATCCTCAAAAATATTTTATTTTAAAATCATGCGGTTGCTCAAAAAATGCGTGCATTGCTGTAAATAAAAGTTTTTATTTATTCTAAGTAACAATCTAATATTCCACTATAATTATAAATTTTATTACCTCTCCAAACAAATATTCACTTCCTGTTGGCAAATTCTTTCAATTATCCCCATTTAAGCAACTAATCGATGCAATATTATCAGTTTACCTTACAGCAACAAAATGTTCCCTCCATATTCCTATAAAACCATCGATAACAAGGTCGTAAATCAATGTGTCTAAATGTAGACAATATGTTGCAACATTGTATAATCCCCCACCCCTTTGGGCTGTGTAATTATACACCTGTCAGTTCGATATAAATGTAAACGACGACTAATAAAGGAACTAGTCATCAAAACAAAAATAACAACCCTAGTAATGTTTCCAATTATTTGCTATTGTAGCGGCGGCCGACAGACAACCCAGTATTTATTTTAACACCTAAATGTTGGTATTGTTAATCGATATCCCAACACCCAGTCCGACATCCTATTTTCCCATATAACGAGTAAAGGAGTATGTGTAGTTCAATTTCATTCTACAAACGTTGTTTTGGCCATGTTTTGCCCTCGTTTAGGCCATATGCAAATAAAAACAAATTTATTGGACGTAATCGCACGAGGTATTGTTTCACGTAACCATCTCTCCCTCCCTTTAGAAGTTTTTTCGTATTCAATCAAACGGTGATAAACAATCACAAAAACAGCTACGCAGACAGCCCTTAAGAATGGCAGACAATGTTTGGCCATACCTGGTGATTTGGTGGTTAAAGAAGAAAAACAAACAAGAAGTCTGCCTTTAAACCCCTAAATGCTTTGAGGAGGCCTATCAAAGGTATTTGTTATCCGGGCTAGTAAGCCAAATTTACAAACAACACCAAAACAGTAAACATTTGTTTGGTTAAGTTAGTAAAGCAGGCGAGCAGACAGACAGTCACCCTGTCAGCTAGTCACTTAGTTAGTCGTCTAGCACCAAAATAGTGGTATTTAAGCTCTGCAGACAAACAGACAACAAGAAGCTTAACACGACTTATCTGTGCCCTTAAGTATAATTAAATAAACATGAATTTGCAAGGAGGGCACACTAACACCAACACCACAACCATCATCATCCTCATAAGCAATACCAAGGGATTGGATATGGAGGAAGTGGTTGGGAAGTGAACTTCCCTCCTCCTACTCTACAGCTGTTTTCAGCAGTAATGCAATGCGGTGCGAATTTAAGACCTGCGTGTCTGTGTGAACAACAAGGCATAATCAGCTTTATTAGTGCAACACACATAAGAACAAGCTACAGAAAAATGCAACAACAAAAAAGAGTACCAAAACTGCTCACACTAGCCACAAACACTGCTCACAAGTGTTAACCTACCCCAGCTTTTTAGCACATAACGTGTTAAGGCCAAAAGCAAAAAATGCAAAGACCCTAATATCATACCGACATTTTGCACCTGTCTCATTGTCTGAGTATGTCTGTCCGTGTGTCTGCCTTTTTGCTTGTTTGTCTTAAAGATAAACATTTGGTTAGTCAAATCCGTAAATTTCGATTCCAAAGTAGTAGTTCGAAGGTAATAAATTTGAATAATAAGCAGATAATGTGTATTTTATGGATGATATTCTTTTAAATGCTTACAATTGTGTGCTTAAAGGCAATCGGTGGGAGAGAGGAAACATGAATTGTTGTTTCCTCTCTTTAAGTCAATTGATAGGAATTATGAATGATATAAATACAATGATTACGGAATATCACAAGAGTTTGGGTTTGATATCTTGAATACCCCAAAGGCACTAAATGCGCTTTATTTGTATACATTCAGAAAGGCACTTTGGAATTCATTGTTTAAGGATATTTTTTCGTAGTTATCCTGTGTGGAATAGATTTCATAGATTTAAAAAAATGTTTAGTAGATTTGTATACCCTACACAATTACGTTGTCAGGGTATTATAGCTTTGTGCAGCCCCAAGAGTTTGTAACGCCGCAAAATATTGGTCCTAGACCCACCTTTAAGTATACCGATAGTCATATCTCGACTAGCTGAGTCGATCTAGACATGTGTGTCCGTCCGTCTGTCCATTATAATTTGTAAACAAGATACAGGCCACAGTTAAGGACCAATCTTTACGAAATTTAGATTGTAGGACAGGTTCGGTCCAATGAAACCCCTATTGTTTCTGGTAAAAATCGGCTAATATTTAGGGGATGCAATGGACAAACAACTTTTTATTTTGTCTGAGTTCCCAAGGCTGTAATTATGGACCAAACATCGCGAATTTTTACACGGAGAAGAGGATCGGGTCAAAGTATAAGCATGCCTGTTTTGATAAAGATCGGTCAATATTTAGCGGGTGAGATGGACCCTTACTTTTGTGTGAAAAATTACAAAATTTGTATTCTATGGCGTATATATTTACTACTTAATGACATGAAGTCCAGATGTTGATAGCATATCCAAGAGGAGTGGTTGACCTTTAAATTGATACCAATTTTATTGTCGTATGTACTTGGATGTGGGAGATAACTTAAATATTTACAGGTGCTTACCTATTAATATATAACCCATTACCATACTAAAGGGCGGAAATATAGCGCTGATGGCTTTGAAATTTTCCATGAGGATCCAGGTGTAGTCAAGAAAATGCCTATAATTTTCGGCGATGATCATATAATAATATTGGGATGAAGTTTTTTTTTTTTTTTTTGATTCAATCTATATACTACAATTATAAGCCGAACATCACAACACAACCCACACTGAAGGTAATCTGGACAAATAAATAGAAGGGCTGTACTGAATACTACTTATATTCGGAAAATAATTCAGTGTAAGGAAGAGGTATGGTTGACATCTAAGCGGGCAAGAGGGAGCAACTATTTTAATATAGAGAAGGGCGTAAATTTGTGAACAGTACTAATTTGTATATACAGTCCAAATTGTTCAAATCGCTTCGTATTCAAATTGTAAAAGTTCTGCCATTAGCATTTTTTAAGAACATTTTTTGTTCTTAAATTTATTAATAATTTTCTTAGATCAGCTGAGAGTAGATTTTGCAACATATTTATTTAGATTAGATTTTAGTTTAGTTTTATGAACATATTTCTTGGATTAACTGTGCAACGATTTTTTAAGAATATTTTTGTCTGGATTTAAAAATATTTTTCATAGATGAACTGTGAGTTGAATATGTGTTTATATAGAATATTTTTCTAAAGATTAACTGTGAGTTCATTTTTAAGACCTCTTTTCTTATATTAATTGTGCAAAGATTTTTTAGAAATATATTTTCTTGATCCTAAGTATATTTTTCTTTGATCAACTGTGACCAGATGTTAACTGGGTAAAGATTTTTTTTAAGAATATATATTTTGTTTTATTTTAGGAATATTTTTTCTTAGATAACATGTGCACAGATTTTTACTCAAATTTAAGAATATTTTTTAGATTAACTGTATTTAGGTTTTATAGGAATATTATTCTTGGAAACATAAACATATTTTCTTAGATGAATTGTGAGATTTTGTAAAAATATTTTTTCTTGAATTTAAATTTTTTCTTAAATTGGATATGAGCTGGAATTGTAAGAATATTTTTTTCCTAAATTTAGGAATATGTTTCATAGATCAGTTGTGAGCAGATTTTCAAGAATATTTATTTAGATTAACTGTGAGCAGATTTTCAAGAATATTTATTTAGATTAACTGTGAGATTTTTTGAATATTTCATATTTTTGTATGCGTAGATTCTAAAGAATAGTTTTTCTTAGTTTGATGTTCGAATATTTATTCTAAGTTGAGGTCGGTGTATATTTAAAATGAATATGGTTTTCATAGTTGATCTGTGCGCAGGTATTTTAAGAATATTTTTCATACTTGAGTTGTGCCTACATTTAATATTTCTAGGAACAAAATATGAATACATTCATAACATTTTTATGAACAGAATAAGTAATGAGAACAAAATGAGAACATTTTACGAAACAGAATACGAATATTTTAGGAACCTTTTTAGGAAAAGAATACAAATATATAAGGAACAGAATAAGAATATATGTGGAACCTTCTTAGGAAAAGAAAAATAATACTTTAGGAAGCTTTTTAGGAACAGAATACAAATATTTCAAGAACCTTTATAGGAACATAACAAGAATACTTTAGAAACAGGAAAAAACAAGTTCAGGAATCTTTTTAAGAACAGAATAAGAATATTTTTATGAACACAATAAACAAATTTTAGGAAATGAGTATGCATATTTTGGGTATCGCTTGAAGAAGTATAATAATATTTATGAACCTTTTTAAGAACAGAATAGGAATATATATTAGGAACTTTCTAAGGTATAAAATAAGAATATATGAGGAACCCTATAGTAATATAATTTAAATTGTTTTATAAACCTTTTAGGAACTGAGTAATCTTCTTCTTCTGACATATGTTTTCATATATCAATTCCACCGTGTTTTGGGTGGAATTTAAAGTGGCATGAGACACTGAGTCTATGAGACACTGAGTAATGCTATTACTAATTTTAGTATTTTGAAATGAAATATTCCTATTATAAAATTATTTTTTTTCTATAGGATGAAGTAAGAGATGCCTTGGAACATTGTTTAGATATTTTATCAGGAAAATGTAAAACATTTAATTAAGTTTATTCCCAATTGTAGACGTATGGTGTCTGTACAAAACGTACAACAATCTTATTTATGTATACTATTTTTAGAGGTCATATCTACACAAGTATTATTGATCTAATCGATGTTTACCAAATAATATTTACGATTGAAATGTATTTTAATATTACAAATTAGAGAAAATGGGATTAAAATTCTTTCACAAAACCTTAGGAAATTAACAAATCCCATTTTATTGTGAGAAACATGTCTTAAGAAAATCAAATAATCCGTAAAGCAATAAATTTAAAAGTGTTCGCCTTTGTAAATGAATAAAAATAACAAATAATGAAAATTTGACATTAAAAATAAGAAAACGAACAAAAAAAAACGACTTTGATCCGCCTTAAAAAGAAAATAAATCACAATGGACTGAGCACTTGACAAGAACAAAAAAACAAACACGTAAAACGAATTTTCTGGTCAATACATCAAAAACATTTAGGGTCCTTAAGTGTCTGCGATGTGGAAAAAAAACAACAACAACCATGTTGACCTTTTTCCACACGCAAAAAGTTAAGAAAGGAAAAAAAATGAAAAAAAAATAAAATTGTTAAACGTATACAAGAAAAAAGCAAATATAACAAAGAAAATTGTTCCACATGGTGGTATGGTTAAGTAGACTCCCCCATTAAATGACCTGCGAAAACCAGTAAAAGTTTGTTTTTTATAATGTACCCAAAAACAAAGCACATCAAAGAACATTGATTTTCATTAAGCTTGATTAAGTAATTAAGTTTCGAACAAAGTACGTAAGTTTTTTTTTTCGAAAACGATTTGTAAAACAATTTCTAAGAAGTTGAGTTTGCAGACATTTGTAAGTGTGTGTGTTGTTTCCTTACTTTGAGGCTCATTAGATATTCGCCAAACCAACAGAAAGGTCAAAAAGTTAAAAGAATCGGATGGATATATAAACTTTGGTGTTGTTGTAAAGTAATTTTCCTTTGAATGATTTTAATACATCATTAGACCTTTTTTGAGAAAAGTTTAGACCAATTAATTTCTTATTATAAATGCGTAATTGTTCTTACCAAGAATATTGTCTGTAGAGTAGTGAAAGTTTAAATAAGAACCACAAGAGCAAAAAATCAAGGCGAAATTTGAAAAATAGGCATACACCTGAACATCAACCAAAACTAATAAAATAGAAGTCGGACGAACACATGATATAATATCCTAGGATGAATATTATAGGCCACAAATAAATCTAAAACCAGTAAGGAAAGTAGTAAAGTCGGACCCTTCACCACTATGAGTGTATTAAACAGGACTACTAGCATGAAATTGTACGAAATAAAATATGTGATATATATCTAAATGTGAATCTACCTAGATCTACGTAATTCTATGCTCAATTTTGTATATTCAGCAACATTTCAATCTGACAAACATGAGGAGTTTGATGCACCATTTACTTCAAATCGGACAAAAATATATATGGTAGCTACATCTAAATCTTAACCGATTTTCACGAAACTTGACAGACATCACTCTAGGCTCAATTCAGTATGTTATGCCAAATTTCGTGCAAATAGAAGGATATATAGGGACTTTGGTGCACCATTTACATGAAATTGGAGGAGACTATACATGGGAGCTATATCTAAATCTGGGTCGATTTTCACGAAACAAGGCAAACATCACTCTAGGCTCAACACAGTACATTATGTCAAATTTCGTTCAAATCGAAGGATATATAGGGACTTTGGTGCACCATTTACATGAAATTGGACGAGACTATACATGGGAGCTATATCTAAATCTGGACCGATTTTTACGAAACTTGGCAGACATCATTCTAGACTCAATTCAGTACGTTATGCCAAATTTCGTGAAAATCGAAAGATATATAGGGACTTTGGGGCACCATTTACATGAAATCGGGCGAAACTATATATGGGAGCTATATCTGGACCGATTTTCACGAAACTTGGCAGACATAATTCTAGGCTCAATTCAGTACGTTATGCCAAATTTCGTGCAAATCGAAAGATATATAGGGACTTCGGGGCACCATTTACATGAAATCGGACGAAACTATATATGGGAGCTATATCTAAATCTGGACCGATTTTCACGAAACTTGGTAGACATCATTCTAGACTCAATTCAGTACGTTGTGGCAAATTTCGTGCAAATCGAAAGATATATAGGGACTTTTTGGCACCATTTACATGAAATCGGACGAAACTATATATGGGAGCTATATCTAAATCTGGACCGATTTTCACGAAACTTGGCAGACATCATTCTAGACCTAAATGATTAGGATGTACCAAATTTCGTGCAAATCGAAAGATATATAGGGACCGTTTACATTAAATCGGTTAAATATATATATATATGGGAGCTATATCTAAATCTGAACCGATTTTTCCCAATTTCAATAAGGTTCGTCCTTGGGCCGAATAAGTGCCATATGCCAAATTTCATCCAATTCGGATCACAAATGCGACCTGTACTTTGTTTACAATTTAACATGGACAGACAGACAGACGGACGGATATGCATAAATCGGCTTAGAATGTGATTATATGCATATGTTCAAAAGGAACCATGTGTCTATCTACCCTGTACCACAGTGTGGTGAAGGGTATAAAAATAATGGAACATATATACCTATTTTCATCAAATCTTGAAATGTTCTCAACTTTTTTTTCAAATCAATCTAATAAAAAACGATATCCAATAGAAAAGGAACGATATCAACAACAAAAATGTATTCATATCCATTAAGCAAAATAAAAAAATATTCTTATGATATATAATAAAATAAACTACTCTCAACAAATAGTAACATTTAAATCAGATTAAATTTATTACACTTCGATTTTGCATCATTACAACCACCCACTACAACAATATACACCACTCATCCCAATCAAAAAATTATCATCGATTTCATATCAGCAGCATATTGTCCAGGTGATTTAATTATACACAAAAAAAGAAAATAATTCTATATGCCAGTCTGTACTATTCGCTACGAATCGAATGTCAGTCAGAATACGAGAGAGAGAGTGGAAAGAGGATGCTCCACAAAATGCTATGATGATGATTTTAATTAATTTTTAAACCTTTTATGTTACAAAATAATAGCCCTACCGTTAAATCTCCACTTCAACACATTATAATATCAATATTCGAGAGCTGCAACTTCAACATAAGTATTGCACACACACACACTCGCACACACAAATAATGATTTAATGTTCAAACTACCGTGACGACAATATTGCCGGTCGGCATCACTTAATGTGAGGGAAGGAACAAACATTGGTGTATAAAATACCATCATTACAACCCAATAGCGATAACAGCAGCAACATTGCAGTGTTGCTGTTGTTATGACGACAATAACACCCTCCTATCCAGAATTGGAAAATGTGGAATTTTTCAATGTGAAATTGCAAATGAGGAGCAAAATAAGGAAGTTTGGGTATCTGATTATTTTTGGGCAGAGCGAATTGCAGGCTGTTGCACAGTGGGTTGAAAATGTGAAATTCATAACATTTTACACATTAATTGATACTACCCCTAGGATGGTTGGAATTTAAAATGGGATGTATCGGTCATTTGATATGTAGTGTATAATATAAAATTCTCATTGAACCAAGGCCAATCGCAGATCCAGGACGTAAAGCTCTAAATAATCCTTTTACAGTCACACCAAATGCATAGCAGAACCTTCCTGGTCGTAAGTCCTGGTTGGGCAACCGTTTGAGGTGCTTCACCGCTCTTTAACCACGATCGTTTTCACATAGTGTTTTCGTATGTGATCCATTTCTCATCTCCAGTCTCCATCCGTTTAAGAAATGGGTCTATCGAATTCCGTTTGGTCAAGACATCGCGAATGGAAATTCTAACCATTCTATTTTTTTTCTATTAATTGGTGTGGCACCCAAACATCTAGATTTTTTTATGAATCCAGCTTTGTGTAAATAGTTTAAATAGTTTTATGGTCGATATTTAACTCCTGGTCGATGATACGACTGCTAACATGGCGGTCAACTTCGATAATTTCTCCGATTTTATCGACATTTTCATAACGGTTTTCTTTTTCCCCAACCTAATATTATAAAGAAAATTAAGGTTTAGCAAAATTTTGACAATTTTGTGTAGGAGATACAAAATGGACTGTACCGATGTGTCCCCCATATCCGATTAAGTTTAATATATTACGATGTGATCATTTTGTATTAAATCGAACATTCCACACGATTGTTATTAGATTAATTTTTGACCATTTTGTGGAGAAGGTACCAGAAGGAGCGGATCCACATATGTTCAGACGGACGGTCATAGACTCCATATTGCCTGAATCGGATTTGGTCCAAAGAAGCATCGGGTCTAAAACCAATATTTCTATGAGATACATTTTAGCCATATAAAAGCATATTGAAATGGTTCTTCTTCAAAAACGAGCCAATTCAAAAAAAAAAAAAAAACTTTTTTGTGAAAGAAGCACATCGAAACACATGGTTCATCCTTCGTACAGGCTTGACTTGGTACTCACTGACACAGCTTTTTTGAAAACAATAAATTCATTCATTTGGAGGTTGAAAAATGATCATTATGTGTGTTCCTAGCCTGGTTTTTCATCCTATGCGTCTGTTATTTGGTATTTACAATTCTATATAAAGAAACAAATCCAACGAATGTATTTCGTGGTAGAAGCAGTTCGACTCAAATGGCCATGTGGCGACACTTCGACTAGCGGATAATAGAGCTTTAAATTCTCTACACAACAATCTGTTTGTATGAAGTCTTTGGAAAAAATCGAACAAGAGAATACAAATTATTTCGAGCCTTAAGATAAATGGTACACCAAAGTCCTTATATATCTTCTAATTTACACGAAATTTGGCATAGAGTACTGAATTAGGTCCAGCATGATGTGTGCCAAGTTTCGAGAAAATCGGTTCAGATTTATATATAGCTCCCATATATATTTTCGTCCGATTTAAGGTAAATGAGGCACCAAAGTTCCTATATATCTTTCGATTTGCACGAAATTTGTCACAGCGTAATGAATTACATCTCGAATGATGTTTCGAGAAAATCGGTTCAGATTTATCCCATATATAGTTTCATCCGATTTATGGTAAATGGTGCACCAAAGTCCATATATATATATCTATCGATTTGCACGAAATTTGGCATAGAGTACTGAATTAGGTCCAGAATTATGTGTGCCAAGTTTCGAGAAAATCGGATCAGATGTATATATAGCTCACATATATAGTTTCGTCCGATTTAAGGTAAATGGTGCACCAAAGCCCTATATATATCTTTTGATTTACACGAAGTAGAGTACTGAATTAGGTCCAGAATGATGTGTGCCAAGTTTCGAGAAAATCGGATCAGATTTATATATAGCTCCCATATATAGTTTCATCCGATTTATGGTAAATGGTGTACCCAAGTCCATATATATCTATCGATTTGCACGAAAATTGGCATAGAGTACTGAATTAGGTCCAGAATGACGTGTGCCAAGTTTCGTGAAATCGGTTCAGATTTATATGTAGCTCCCATATATATTTTCGTCCGACTTAAAGTAAATGGGGCACCAAAGTTCCTATATATCATTCGATTTGCACGAAATTTGGCATAGAGTACTGAATTAGGTCCAGAATGACGTGTGCCAAGTTTCGTAAAATCGGTTCAGATTTTGATATAGCTTCAATATATATTTTCGACCGATTTAACTTAAATTGTGCACTAAAGACCCAAAGATTGGCCCATCGCCACACAATTTTGTACAATGTACTGTTACTATAACCTTTCGTGTGTCAAGTTTTTGTGAAATGGGTTCAGATTTACATATAGCTTCTATATATACTTTCGTCCGATTTTAAGTAAATGGTGGCCCATAAAGGTAAATTATTATAAATTAATCATTGGCAAGTGCCCTCGAAATCGGTTCAGATTTAGATATAGCACAGTTTCCATATATAGTTTCGACCTATTCATGTTTATTGCACACAAAATAATAAAAGGGTGCCTGATTGATATTACATTTGAAAACAGAGAGGCATGCCAAACAGCGTGTGTAATGTTTGCTTTAAATATATTTACAAAATTTAGAATAGGTTGCAGAATGGCATGTGTTGGTATCGATGTTAGTCGGTTTACATATAGATAAAGATCGCACATTTAGTTCGTTTCTTCGAAAATACGACGTTTGTCAGGATACATATGTAGAATGTACACAAAGTGGTGAAAGGTATCATGATATAGTCGCCCCGTTCCGACTTTACTACTTTCCTTACTGGTTTTGATTTGAATCGGATGAGAACATTTTTCTAAAACATGTCCTTTTTTCTAATCTAATCGTTTAACACAACATTATACAAATGTTCGTTCATTAGAGGTTAATCCTTAAAACCGATAAATCAATATTCGTCTGTTTTAATTGTCCTTTACCATTTTTTTCTCGATCCTTACCTAGACTTGGTAAGAGAAAATATAATAGATTTAGAAAAATAATTGATTGTTTTTACTCTCGACTATTTGGGTTATTTTTTTTTTCAATACTGTAGTAAACCGTGTATAATACATTTTAAGTTACTTTATAATACACTGTTCCACTTTGCCGAATAGCCTATAGAACGAATTGGATATTATAATGTCCCCAAGCAATAGCATTGAATTGTAAAAAGCTTAATATTATGGTGAACAGAAAAACAACAACAACAGCAACAACAAAAAACTGTAAAATATAATTTCATTATAGGGACGATAAAATGAAAGAAGGAACGAGCGAAGAGTTTTACACATGTCCTTCATATACATTCATTCTCTCATTATGCAATAATGCAACAAAGGCGACAGCAGCAGTAGCAACAACAACAACATTTACACAGAGCAGCAAAATCTCTAGACTGTGTCATTATTATGGCATTGAGGCAGGCATATTGCACAGCAAGGCCCACTACCATCACACCATATCCCCACCGAAACCTCCAACTAGGTTTGCCTTTCAACACCAGATCCTTGATATTTCGTCACACTCAATACACAGAGAGAACTACTGCAGGCAGAGTGTGAATGCCACACTTGAAATGTGTTGCAGTTGCCTTTGTGTTGTCGGGCGACAACGACTGCTACTGATGTGCTGAGGCTGTCGCAATAATGCGGATGGAGCATGACATGCCTCAATTCCTTTTCCTGTGTGTGATTTTTTTTCTTCAATGTTCTTTTGTATTGCCTATGGACGATATTCAGATTTTTTTCGGTACAGACTTTTTTACATTCTACATACATACACACACATATACATTTCTTATCAAGGTCCTTGTTTTTACTGGCATCGTCACTTGTTTTTACTTGGACCATTTTTATTTCTTTCTTATTTATATTAAATTACAATAAGAAAATACTGCACTGGTGAGTTTGGGTTGGTCGGACTTTTTTTTGGACGGAGGCAATGTTGCTACATAATAATCAAATTAAAATCAAAGAGTTTTCCCTCCTTTGACTGCTGCTGTTGCTTTGAGTGTTATTCTTTTGGAGATGAATGGTCTCTTCTATGGCAAAGTGTAATGGTTGTTTTTTGTTTTGTTTCTGGAGTCGTTTTTATTTTTTGCTTTTGTTCGCCTTTGTACGACCATTAATCTAATTATACTAATTTCTTTTAATTTATCCTTTAATTGCATTTCGTTCGCCTTAGTGTGATTATATCAGACGTCATGGCAAAATAATTTAAGGAGATGTATAAAATAACGCCAACACAGCTGACGAAAAAGAAATGAATGTAACATAATCTAGTTTACTGTGTAGTGGTGAGAAATAGGAGGGGTTGAGATTGGCATATTTGAGTTCAAAATATTATAATAGGGATTAAATACTCACTGTGAACATAATCATTTTAATTTGTGTTTACCTGAAAAGAAAGATAAACATTAAACATTATTTTTTTTAATGATATATATATATTTTTTTGGAAAAAATGAGAGTAATGGAAATAATATCACTGTTCGACAAACTCGAGATCATGGTCTGGGGTGGAAAATTCCTATTGGGGATGAAAGAACTTGGTGAGTATATAAAAACCCCAGAAGAAAAAAAATCGGCATAGATCAAAGTTCAGAGATTTGACTGAGATATTATCCGAATATCTGACCAAAATTTTAGAAACCGTTTATTTTTTTCTCCAAATTTATTTGGCATAACAATATATGTATACATATAGGGTTTTTGTGACAAGAAACGGGTAGATTTGATAAAACGTTAAAATGTCGATTTCTCGGCTTTGAGGACTCCACCTCAAATCGTATGAACAACTTTTTTGTATTATATTGGGAGGATGAAAAATCGATTCTGGTTAAAATAGGAAATTCAATACCAAAATGTTGAAAGTCCTATTATTGAATATTGCAAGCGCTATCGTGTTCGGATATGGATAAATCGACATAGAATTTCATTCAGATCAAGAATATATATGCGCAATGACAAATTTAATATACACTGCACCTTATAATGGAATAAGCGAAATGGTCTAGCCGAACTTTGAATACCCTCCCTTCAATGAGGTACTCCTATGGATACTAAGTCAGGAAAACACGACATATCATAATACAGACTCTGAGGTTGGAAAATTGATACATACCAAACTAGTCAAAATATAAAATTTTGAGTGTAGCGTTATTATCAGGACAGATAGTGACAAATTAGACACCCTATATAAATAGAAGCCAATTGTGTTGTAAAATATATTTTTAATATTATGTCCACTCTACATAAAATATATTTGGCCCCAACGTCGGAAAATTCAGCCTTCATGAAGAAACATCCGACAACGGGCATGAGGTTGATTGACTTCGCGGCAGGAACGAGAAATCAAATTGATCATATTTTGATAGACGGAAGGCATTCATCCAGTGTATTAGACGTTCGATCGATCTGAGGAGTGAATATCGATTCGGACCACTACCTTGTAACAGCCAAGGTTCGCACTCTTCTTAATGTTATAGCAAAGGTGCGATCTAACACAACATGGAAACTCGACGTCGAAAACTGCAAACACAACAGGTAGCCGAGGCCTACTCTGCTCAACTTACCCACCTGCTTGACGAAAGCACTTCTTGTCCCGATAATAGTGCTTCTTGTACCGATAGCACAATGACAAAGAATTGCCCACTCCCTACAAACTGCAGCAAAAGCGACACTTGGGTACCAAAAACCACCACCAATAAACCGATCAGGAGCGTCGTAATGCTACTGATGTTAAAAGCACAGCGTATAGGGCAACCCTGCAGACAGTAGCAACACATAATGTGATGGAGAATTATCGGGAGAAAAGGATAGAGGAGAAACGTGTTTTCAGAAAAAAAACAAGAAAAACGTGAGCGAGAGCAAATCGAGATGTACAGGAGTCAGAATGAAGTCCGGAAATTTTACCAACGGGTACAAGCCAAAGGTTTTGGTGCAGGCGCATCCTCCTGTAGAGATGAAGAAGGAAACCTTGTGACAGATACAGACAACGTGTTGAGGATCTGGAAGGAGTATTTGTGAAGAAGATACCCCAAAACCAATAGGAGATGATGGTATATAGTGTATACCACCTAGCCGAGATGAGGTCATAATAGCAATTAATCGGCTTAAGAACAATAAATCAGTAGTAGACGATGGGTTACCAGCCGAACTATTCAAGACTGGTGGTCAGATGCTGGTCAGGAGAATGCACCAGCTGATTTGTACCACTTGGCTAGAGTAATGCATGTCCAATGATTGGAACCTCAGCAACCTGTGTCCCGTGCACAAAAAAAGCAGACAAGGCGACATGTGCCAACTATAGAGGAAGTAGCCTTCTTCCCATCACATATAAAGTGTTATCCAGTGTGCTGTGTGAAAGATTGAAGCCAATGGTCAATGACATTATTGGACCATACCAATGCGACTTCAGACCTTGCAAATCCACCATTGGCCAGATTTTCACTCTGCGCCAAATCCTGGAAAAGACCCACGAAAAACACATCGACACATACCACCTATTCGTCGATTATTAAGCCGCATTCGACCGCCCCATCCGTTCAGGATAACTTTATGTGGCACAAGGTCAGCAGTTAAAGTTGGAAAGGACCTATCGGAGCCCTTTTTTTTTTTTGTTTTGCGAAATGTGAAATGAATACCACTTCGTTTGGAAAGGACCATGAAAATACCCTAAATACGTTTTTTAAGCCTTCAGAAAAATACAGTAAAACTTGTAATATTAGGTATATTCAATATATCGATATATTACCAAAATATCCAAATATGGGAGGTATGATTGCTGGCTAACACATAGAAATGTTTATTCTTGGGTTCCTATATCTGTCGAAATTTTGGTGGCGTTTAGAAAGCAAACACAAATATATTATACAGTTCCTTTGATTGTCAGGATATTAAGTGACTATAACTATAAACTTTTCTTGGCTACAACCGGTTATATTGCAAAATTTCGTGGCAAACTTTATTTTACTGCGATTCTACATAGATTACAAGGACATGCGGAATGCCAAACACATAACTTAATCCACATAATTAGCCGAGGTTCGACTACCGATCATTATAGTATTAAAATTCGATATTCTACAACATTATTTCTATATGTGTGTTTCAAATTAGGTCACTCTGTAAAATCTATATTTATACAATTTAATTAATAATTTTCAGAGTTTTCTATAACCACAAATTTTCTCTGTCTCATTAGCATGCATATAAATCAAATCAAATACAAAATTTGTCTCAATGTCTAATTGTAATTACAATTACATATGAGTGCATTTTTCAATTCACGACAATCAATGACAGCCGTCTGAAATACTGACATATGACGGAATTCACCCTGACACATTGTATGGCTGGATACTAATAATAATGTAATACAGAATGATATCATTTTCCATTTCATTTTTTATTTGATTGTTCAAGAAAAACCATTTAAATTGAATTTGTTCGAATATGAGGTCATAATGCGTAATAAAAACTAAAGAAAAATTGTAAGCTATGGCTGGAGTCTCTATAGACAAGCCTGAAAGTCTCTATAGACGAGCTGAAGGGAGTCTCTACAGACGAGTTGAAGGGAGTCTCTACAGACTATAGACGAGCTGAAGGGAGTCTCTATATACGAGCTGAAGGGAGTCTCTATAGACGAGCTGAAGGGAGTCTTTATAAACGAGATGAGGAGAGTCTCTATAGACGAGCTGAAGGGCACCTCTATA